>NW_026043517.1:0-37757 GCF_023856365.1 Brienomyrus brachyistius
CCCCTTGGTCATAGAATGATTGTTTAGACGCAAAAGATGTGAGGCTGCTTTAGAAGCAGAAAGTTCGTTATACTGTGTTCTTAGTAATAAAAGCTTTTGATGGACTCTTGGACAAAAGGTTTGAAAGTATTCTCCCTCAAGCAGCTCAATCTCCGCCTCCAACTTTTTTGTTTTCTTATAAGTTTGGTTTGCTCTATAACTTGTAAAACTAATAATCTGACCTCTTACGTAGCCTTAAATGCTTCCCACCTTGTGCAGGGTGACGTTTAATCCGTATTAGTTTCAAAATAAATATTTATTTGATTGTCTATTTTTGTTTAAATCTCCATCTAGGGGGATCTCTTTTTAGTCTTAAACCTTCATATATTAATGAGTTTGGCGAATGGTCAGATATTAAAATGCTATCGTAGTGACAATCCTTTATTTTGTACCTCATATTGCCAGAAACTAAAAAAAAAAAAAAAAAAAAAAGTGTATTTGAGTAGCAGGAGTATTTTAAGACCTTGGGGTTCATATCCCTCCAAATATCCCTCAGATCAAGTTCTTTCATAAAATGTTGAATAGTTTGTCTACTTTTAGGATGCGAGAAATCAATACCTGAGCTCCTATCCAATTCTGGATTCAATGTACAATTAAAATCCCCTCTCCTATAATAAAGCTACCAGACAGAGATGATGCTGTCAAAAAAAGATTATGAAAAAACTTTGGGTCGTCAATGTTTGGAGCATAGATATTTATCAGGATTATTTTTTCCGTAATAAGTGTGCCCTGTAAAATAATATATCTCCCCGCCTTGTCTTTAATAACCCTTGTCACATGGAATGGTATAGATTTGTGGATCAAAATCATAACACCTCTTGCCTGAGAGGTGAAGGGTGCAGAATATATACTGCCCTGCCACCTCCTCCTAATCTTCGCCTCTTGACTAGACAACAGGTGTGTTTCCTGAAGTAGCATGATATCAGAGTGCATAGATTTCACCCTAGTCATTACTTGTTTTTACCTTCTCCAGTTTTTGTAGTCCTCTGCAGTTCCAAGAAGAAATTTTAATTCTTATTCCACCAGACATAACACACAGCACTAAATGAGCTTCCCAACACATTTGAAATATTAAAGGATAGAGAAACAAATAACATCTGAATGTCAAAAACTACACCCACAACAATAAGTATTGAACATACCCCTTTAACTTGAACTTTGGTACCCATTTCCCTCCCCCTATATATACTGGTACCTGTCCTAACAGCTAAAGGTTGTTCCACCCAAAAGTGAGGATCAACCGACTATGCCTAAACACCTTTCCCCCCTACCCCACCCCGCTACATAAACAGAAAAACTCGTTATTGGATACATTAAGAAAATTAGGCTACTAATAGTAGCTGTAAGCCTCTGGACCGATAAACAAATATAACAAATTGGCCTTTCTCTTTCACTCTTCTTTTAAAACTTAAAGCTCAGTAATTATTCCTTCATGCCAACACACAGCATGTCAATGATTACATTCTCAACCCAGTCCACTTTCTGACCTCAGAGCCTTCACAAAATTCTCCGCTTCACCCTGGCTGGTTAAAGATGCGAGACTTTCCGTTGTATGTCACTATCAGTCGCGCGGGAGGAATCATGCCGTACCGGATCCCCATGGAGCGAAGCTGTTGTCTCACGGCGTTAAACTCTTTCTGTTTTCTGTGTACACCAGTCGCCAGGTCCTCATAAAATCTCACCGGACGTTCTTGAAAAGAATCTGTCCCTTTGCCCTGGCAGCTCTTATCACGGTCATTTTATCCTTGTAATTTAGGAACTTCATGATCATTGTCCTCGGTGCAGCGGTGTTTGACGTATTCTTCTGGCCGATCCGATGAGCTCTCTCCAGCGTCAGAGCGGTATGTAGCGGTGCCAAGTTCAGAGCCTCCGGCAGCCAGTTTTCCAAGAAGACGCACGCGTCCTCTCCTTCCGCGCCCTCGGGCAGGTTAACAAGTCTCAAGTTAGAACGTCGCGATCTGGCCTCCAGATCCAGCACTTTGTCTTCGAGATCTTTGTTGTTATTTTCAAGAGTCCGTGCCTTTGCTTCCAAGGTGGTGATACTATCTTCTGCTGCAGATATCCGGGCCTCCGCCTCACCGACCCGCTTAGCACACTCATTAACATCCTTCCTCACAGTCTCTATTGCTGACAAAATACCGTCCAGTTTGGAGGAAAAATCCGATTTCAAGTTTGCAATAGCCGCCAGTACTGCGTCTAAGCTTTCGACCGTCTTTCCCCTCTCATTTGGCTTGTCAATTTTCTCCTCCATCACCTGACAGGTGTTGGTATTATTCTCGCTATCTTCACCACTAACATTAGCTTCACAGCTAGCCTCGGAGCTCGACTTAGAAGTGAAGTTAGACGGTCTACTAATGTTTTTACCAAGTTTCTTTTGCGAGAGAGGCATCACTACTGGTCTTGTTCAACGTCCAATAAACGAGTATTATTCAGGATTTTACAGAAACATAGCGGAGCAGAAGTGGGCACGTCTTCTCAGCAAGCCGCCATTACCGGAAACCCTCATCTAGGCCTTTTACTAGGGATTTAAGGTCCTGGTTGTTCCTCTCAGACCCTAGAACACACTGCCAGGCTCAGATTCCCGATCCCACATCCTGCTGAAGCCCTTCCCAAGATCAGACACTAGTTTTGTTTTCCTTGTTCTTATAGTAAAATGATGGTCTTTGACTTTTATACATCATCACTGTTCTGTTAATTACACATGACCTAATCTAAGTATTACACAAACCAAGCATAATTACTTAGAGATGTCATAAGATGGAAAATCCTTATTCAGTTAATTATTTTCCCCACAGGTGCTGACAGTGTGTCTACAGTGAAATGGGCCTGTGTACAGAAAGGATGATCTGTAACAATCCCATGTTCCTATGGTGACAGATATAAAACTCATGTGAAATACTGGTGCAGAGGGTATAATGTGAGGTCATGTACTCCCATAGTACACACTGACTCTCCACTGGAGGGTAAAGTGTGAGTCAGAGATGATCCTGACCAGCGAGTCTTCACTGTGACCATCAACAATCTGACAGCTGTAGGAATTATTAGCTCAGGTATATTTTAATATCTCCACCAATATGTTTTGAAATTAATTAACTTTTAATTAATTATTATTTGATGCTGATTAGTAACCAATTGTTATGCCGAATGGTCGGCTCCTCCAAACTCAAATGCGAATCCCAGTGAGTCTGTTAATGTGAGACTTAAATGGGATTCATTAATAACCCGTATCGCTTAATAACCTGGGTTAGTAGGCTCGTCCAGCGAGCTGGGTCACCAGGTAATGTAAACGATCGGTAGCGAAGCTCCCCTCACGGCCAATGAGAGAGAGTCTCGCGATATTTCAGGCGAGTTTGAGGTTTCAGAGCGTAGTAGCCAGATCGCAGAGGCAGGGACTATTGTGAGCACTCAATGACGGAGGCTGAAGTTGTGTAAAAAGACATACATTTATTCCTACAACTAACATAAGACAGACATTATACCTAACAAACAATAAACATGAAATAACGGAAAAGACACAAACGATGTAATCATGAAAATGCAGTGACCAGATTTAAAATGATTAACCTAAAAAGGGAAAAACTGTTTCTGCAAAGCAAGCAGTTTGTAGGAATATAAACCTAAAGAAATATAGCAGGTGAAAAGGACAGTTTAGGTTGTTAGAAAGGAAAGGAAGTTGGTTTACTTGGATGCAGGAAAGAGGGAGGTCTTTGCAGTTGGTTGCAGTGGCTGATGAGCTGATGGGTGATGGCTCTCAGGGAGGCGCGGTTTTTGCAGCGGTTGTTGGAGTGGAGTCCCGTACTGGTGCAGAGGGTATAATGTGAAGTCATGTACTCCCATAGTACACACTGACTCTCCACAGGAGGGTAAAGTGTGAGTCAGAGATGATCCTGACCAGCGAGTCTTCACTGTGACCATCAACAATCTGACAGCTGAGGATTCCGATCGGTACTGGTGTGGTGTGAAGTACAGTGGAGCCTCTCTGATCAGGTTAATCTGTCAGTCACTGATGGTAAGATGTCTGTACTGCGGACTGTAGCCAATGAGATGCACAGTATGTAACATGTCACTGAGTCAAAAAGGAAGGACCTTAACACAAACACTGATGGAAAAATGTTTTAATATTTTAAAAATCTGCATTTTAATTTAATTCAATATGATAAACGAGACTTGGAAGAAGTAACAGTGTCAGCTAAATCGGGCGACTTCATGAGGTTAAATATGATAAGCAATATGTTAAAAAATGTCAGGGGTTGGCCAAACATTTACATACAGTATGTATGTTGTAATGGGCTGATATTCATAAACATTTCATTGCTGTGGAAATCGTTGAGTGTTTTACCTGTGTGTTGAAGTCCTCCAGGGCTGTCAGTGGACAAACAGGAGGTGACGGGTGTGGATGGAGACAGTGTCAGTGTTACTATGGAAACAACAAAAGACAAAGGATGTGGTGTAAGATTGGGGGCTCCTGTGCTTCAGAGAGATCAGTGAGTTTGCATGGGAGGCCTGTCCTGATCAGGGATGACACAGAAAATAAAACCTTCATTGTGACAATGAAGAGGAAGAGGAAGGACACTGGAGAGGAAGGACACTGGCTGGTATTGGTGGCTGGTTGTGGAATCCTGCAGATTCCAGTTCATATTACTGTTAAACATAAGTAATTGATTTAAATCTGCCTGTGAATTATTTATGCTTGAATATAAATAGATACATACTAATCAACCCAGCAGTTTCACTCACGAAGGGGTTTGTGCTTCTTTGTGGGGATAATCCCCTATTTATCAGCTGTTGTGAAACAGAGTTATTTATTGGGATTATTGTTTCAATGATAGTGGCACGGTGGTCCAGTAGGCGGCGCTGTTGCTTCACGCCTCCATGTTTAGGGGTTTGAATCTGGCTTCTGCTCTGTCTGTGTGGAGTTTGCATGTTCTCCACATGCTGTGTGGGTTTCCTCCAACAATCCAAAAACGCACAGTCAGGCTAATTGGTGTCTTTAATATTGAATGTGTGTCTTCTAGTTTATGATCAGTCTGTAATATGACAAAAATCACAGCATTTTCCACAGACATACAGCCAGTCACTTGTTATGTATACAAATCCAGACAAATCCATGTAGCTTGCAACATAATTCAGGCATTTTTTCATCTTTGTGAGGATGAATTGTTACTAATGGTGTGCAGACTGACTAACATGTCTGTAGGTGGTTTTTCATTGCAGCGTAGACCAGTGTTACAGTTGTACTCTGTAATATCTGTTCCAGTGCTGCATCCATCCATTGTCTGAAACTGCTTGTCTAACTCAGGGTCCCTATGGGCGCAAGGCAGGGAACGTCCCATGACAGGGTGCCAACCCATTGCAGGACACGCTCACACTCCATTCCCTCGCACAAGCACACCTACCGGCAATTTGACAACTCCAATTAGCCTCAGCATGTTTTTGGACTGTGGGGGGAAATCAGAGTCCCTGGAGGAAACCCCACAATGACACAGGGGGGAGCATGCAAACTCCATACACACGGAATTCCAGCGAAGACTTGAGTACACGTGCCAGAGGAGTGAGGCGACAGTGCAAACCACTGCACCACCATGCCACCCTGATACAATAGATACACTATCAGTGCCCTGGGATGTGAACACTAATTCATTGTTCTCCATCTAATCATTTTCTCTGTAGAATATCTTTCATAATTTATATTTCAGTTTCAAGAGTGACCTTTTCTTAGTCTTACTTACTTCAGTCAGAATAGATTCACTGTTTTGCTCTTCAAGTTTAAATGTGATATGTGTGACTGACAGACACACTGGTGTATTATATGTCTCACAGGTGGGAGCAGGTTCTGGATGCTGTACTGAAAGCTGGGACTGGTGTGTTTTACCTGATTTGCACTATCATCACCATTCAGCTGCACTGGACCTCCTGTAGAAAGCTGGAACCAATCAGAGAGAAGCAGAGGGTCTCCCTGGATCAGAGGAAGCTGGCAGAGGAGATGACCTTCGTGGAGTAGAATGAGTCAGACGAGCTGTAAAATAAACGGTTATGCTAACTGCAGTGAGGCCTCTCTCACTCGGCCCTGCTCAGTCTGTACAGTCATAGCATGAGAGTCAGTTAAACACAGAGGGGATGATTATCTGCTGGCAACCTGTACAACCACGTATTGGCCACTTATTCACAAGTGCTTTGCTGCCACCTGCTGGTTAATGTTTAATAATCGTTATCTTGTGAAGGTAAGACTGGTTTTTATTAAATTTGTCTCTTGATTCTGAAAAAATATGGTACTATGCAAAAGTCTTGGGCCATCAAAGAAAACGTTTAATGCTATTTAATTGGGTTGTGTATATTTGCTCAGAACAAAAAACACAATTATCATAAAAATATATGCAAATTAAAAGTGACACAATAAAAACTAACAAGAATTTCTTCTTTTCTCCATAAAGTTACTGATGCCTTGTTGGATCGCTAGATGAACCACGCTTTGGATCCTAAACCTCTCCTCAGGGGCACCCCAGCCATTCCATGTATTTGTTAAATTCTGCCACCAGCTCACTTAATTAATTAATTTAATTAAACAAATGTGTCATGCCCGGCTCGTCCGCTCCTCCTGTGTGCCACGCCCCCTGATTACCCACGTGTTTTCTCCCGATTGTACCCAGCTGTATCTAGTTAATTTGCTCAGTCCTGTGTATTTCAGTCCGTGTCTTACCCGAGTCCTTTGTCCGTCATTGATGTCAGTTGATGTTCGTGCCCTCGTCCCTGAGATTAAACCCCTCGTTTGCCCTGATTCTCGGCTGTCTGCCTGCTTCTTACCCGCCTGCCCGCGATCGCTGCCGTCTCCCGTGACAAAATGTTAATGATGCATTGATTAGCCATAGGAGTTGTGTTATTAAAAAGATATAGGTCTATTGGATGGTTGGTGCAAATGTTTTACTAACTTTAGAAGAGATTTTGAAATGACTGGGCTGCCACACTTTGACGGACAAAATATTATAATTCTAGACCAAGATGAAGATCATTTGAACATCATTTTCTTCGACAGCCCAAGACTTTTGTACAGTTTTGTATGTGTCTTTTATACTGGTCATAATTTGTTTGAATACATGATTAATAAATTGATACTTTACAAAACATTTCATATTTTTCTGAAATTGGTAATTATTAAAAATAAATTTCACAAACTTAAATGGTTTGGCTGCGATGGGCTGGCCCCCCATCCAGGGTTGTTCCCGTGCCCATTGCTTCCGGGATAGGCTCCGGACCCCCCACGACCCAGTAGGATAAGCGGTTTGGAAAATGGATGGATGGATGGATGGATAAATGGTTTGGAGTTTTTTAGGTCACCCCTCCACGTCAGAGCCCACCAATCAGGGACTCTTTAAAAGAGTGATGTAATCGGGAACGCCCACTTTTCAATCTGCGGTACAAATACACCAGCTTGTCTCTGCTAACAACAGCCTGTGCATATCAGTTAAGGAGGAAACAGTACCACATACATATTGGCCAAAATCAAATGAAAATGTAACACACGAAAACAGGACCGCCCACTTATCACTCTGCGTAAAATCACACCAGCTTGTCTCAGCTGACAGCAGCCTCACATATCAGCTAAGGAGGAAGACGGCATATCAAAAGTAAAAAGAAAGACACCATCAAATGAAAATATCCCTGTGTGATCTATTGGTTTCTGCTTTCACTCCCATTAAATGACAGTAAGTCTAGTTGGTGTCCGTGGTGCTGAAAACCTGGATCAGTAAATTCCAAATGAAACTTCTTTACCTGATTTAACTGTAACTCACTTATTTTGTTGGCAATGATGCTTTGTTGAGTCTAGAAAGGCGCAAAGTGGGTTTCAGATAAATTAAATGAAGTAGTTTTGCTTAAAAAACCAAAAAGCTTTGAACAATCAGTTCAGCTTTGGACTGTAGTGCTTCACAAAAGTAAAATCCATCCAGTTAAATCTCTTTATCCCCAAGTCAAGAAGATATCAAATGCAGAAGCACATTGTGGGAGATACAAGGTGCAGACACATTAAAAGCACTTTTTTGTGTGAACATTATAAAACAGATTGATACACATTAAGCAGTTTGTAACTTTACATCCAGACCTACATCAGTCAGAAAAAGCAGGCGATGACCAGCCCATCCAGCAGCTTCATCTCTGATTGTACAGAATCCCTTGTCAGCGTAACTTCTGAAGTCATGACTAAACTAATTTCCAGCTCTGCCTTCAGTTTCATCTGTTAAATTAAATTAGGAACTAAACTAAACTAGGAGGGAAATATAGTCAAATTACTTAAGTAGCCGAATTTTGTGTATCCACTAGAGGGCAGCCACACATAGATTCCCTTATGAATGGTTCTGATGCTTCCGGAAAGCACTGCACAAAGACCCAGGTATGCCAGTGAGGAACGGATAAAGAGCAGACGGATCCAAATACTAGCTGTAATATATAGTATTTTCAATGAATTTAAACAAATTAATATAACAGTGTCAGAGTGTCAGATCCATGTGACTTTTTATGATTGAAGAACTTTGAAAGCCTGAATATAACTGAGGAGGCCCACGGACCCCATTATGTGTGAAACATCATTGTGGTGCTGAGAGAAACACAGGACTGCTGATAAGACCCAGATGAAGTGAATTACCTGACTTTGCCCCCCACCCATCCCCCCCCCCCCAGGATACCCCCACCCCTGTCATACAGACACCTTCCTAACGGACCTCATGATTTGTGCTGATCCACACATATGAAAAGGACCTACTGCAGTGACATTTTAAAACTGTATAAAACATAATAAAGACTGAAACAAAGGCCTGAGGTCAGACCCTCTGTATGTAGCACACAGTGTTTCTGCAGAGTCTCACACTCACATCCTGTATGACGACTTTTCTGCTTTTCAGAATAAGTCTGATTTCACTGCTCTTTGCTCATTTGCAATATGAGGAAGTAACAGTTTAGAAAAGAACTAGACTTATTTGATTAATTTGTTTGTAGTTTAAATTCTGTGAGCATGAATGATTCACTGTGAAGACCAGCTATCAATAATTTTGCTATGAAATCATGTTTCTAAAATGATAAGATTCTAGATGAAATCAAAATATTTTATTCCTGGTAAGAGCAGGACAACAGCAGCATCAAACTGTTTTTCCTTTTTACAGACAAGAAATAGACAGGAAATGCATCAGTGCACAAACAGTTTATGAAAATCAAAGATAGATGGATGATTTTTAAACATTTAAAACCCACAAAAAGGGAGGCAGTGAGGGTTAAGGGAGAGTCAGGAAGTCAGTGTCAGTCTCCACAGATCTGAGGTCAGCGATACACACATAAGGCTCCTCTGATGCTCCTTTTCATCCTCTTCTTCACTGATGGGCCTCCAGGTGAGGATCACTTACTCTGGGACTCCACCATTCAGCGTAGTTAAGATGAAGATACATTTTGCACAATATACTTACTACATCTGTTTGTTTATATTCATATTGTTTCCATGAAGTTTGATCACTTCCCGATTATAGTCTGTGGTGGTAGCATGTTGACCGACTGATTTTAGAATTGACTGCAGTCTTCTTTGTGTCCACTATGTGGCAGCAGTATAAAGGAAATATCTTATTCTGTCACAGCTGCTGGTGTGTGTAAAAATTCACATACTCTGATAACAAGTAATTCTGCCTCCAACTGTTTGTCAGGGACCTGGGCAGGAATGAATTACATGCCGACTGTACATACAACAGAGATAGGCTCCTGGGAGAACTTTGCCAGAAGTTGAAACACGACTTTAAGAATGACACTGATACAGAGTACTCAGCTGTTTGGTTGAAACTAAATCTTGGTCTGGATTTTTACATTCTGGACCTGAACTACCCACTGCTGCACTGACCCCCACCTTCTTCTTTTTTTTCCCTTTGTCCTGTCCGGCAGCTTTAGCAGAATCATGGTCTGAATGCACTGCTGTGACAAATATGTTTGCTTTACCATGAGGGGTTCTATAAACTCAGTATAGGCCTCTCATGTTGATCGATTTCATTTTTTAAATTTAAAAAATTTATTTATTTCATTTTTAGGCGGCATGGTGATGCAGTGGGTGAGCTGGCCGAAGAGGATGGACAGATTAGGAGGGAAAAAAAGAAGGAAAAAGAAGAAAGGAGCAAGTGAGATGAAATGAAAGTTTTTAGCGGGTGTCTCTAACTTTGCTCTGCCATTGCATGCACACCACTTCCAGGGCCCAGCCTTGCTCTCACGCTGATATACTGTCAGATTATGCACATCTTATATGTTGTTTTAACCCTTAGCGTATTAGTAAAGGCTGTTTTGTACTTACTTGATGTGATGGTCCACTTTACTGTGGCCTTGAGCCACATTAGAAATTTATTTCTGATATATTTAACTTAATCCTCATTTTTCTTTTGCCCATGAGCACGAAACAGCTAAATAATTAGCATGATGCAGAAGTTATTCTCAGACAGGCACTTAATCTAAAAAGCAGAAATGTCATCATACACGATGTGAGGGTGAGACTGCAGACACACTGTGTGCTGCATACAGAGGGTCTGACCTCAGGCCTTTGTGTCAGTTGTTATTATGTTTGATTTGTGATTCTCACCTGGAGGCCCATCAGCGGATGAAGAGGAGCATCAGAGGAGCCTTATGTGTGTCTCACTGACCTCAGATCTGCGCAGACTGGCACTTACTTCCTGATTCTCCATAACTTTGCTGTTTCTCTGTCTTTATCTGTTACTCAGGAGTCCTGAAGTCCAATGAAAAATCCGCTTTCTCCTGTCTATTTGGCTGATACAAGTTCTGCTCACTTCTGCTTGGGTTGCATGGATCACCAGCCACTTGTCACCAACTAACAGACCACAGCCTACCTGACCAATGTCATAACTGGTGCACCTAGGTATAAAATTTAGTCTCACTGTCTCCAAAAAAGGTCACTGTCTGGAACCCCATGGAACCACATTTTTGATTCCTTAGACAAGAGCATCCTGAGCAGCTGCATCACGGTCTGAATTGGGAACTGCCTCGCCTCAGATCATAAGACCAGCGGATAGTGAGGATAGCTGAGAAGATTATTAGAGTCTCTCTCCCCTCCATCATGGACATTCACATCACACGCTCCATCCGCAAAGCCACCAACATTGTGGATGACCGCACCCACCCCTCACATAATCTTTTCACTCTGGCATCTGGAAAAGCATTCAGGCCTCACACAACCAGACTCAGAAACATGGCGCCTGACTACTGAACTCTCAGGGACTGATCTGATACCACACACAACACACACACACATACAGCTGTGTAATCATATCTTCGTGGGACTCTCCATTCATTTCTATGGGGAAAACTGTAATCCCAACATGACAACTTTAACCCCTACCAACCCCTAACCTTAACCATATGTAACCAAACCAAATACAAGACTTTTGGCATTTTTAGTTTTTTGACTGTATTTACAGATCTTTGTGAGTACCTGAAAATGCCCCCCAAAACATCAAAATAACGGGGTTTTTGTCACATTGTGGGGGACATTTGGTCCCCACAATGTAATATACACCTACTCCACACACACACAACACACGATTAGGTATTTGAATCTTTGTGGAGATTCTCCATTCATTTGTATGGGCGTAACCCCAATCCTAACTATGGCAACCTTAAACATTGCAGTAGTTACCAAGCAGTAACAGTAAGCAACCAAACAAAATGCAAGACTTTTTTGAATTATTCATTTGACTGCATTCACAGAATTTAATAAAATTCAGTATCTTACTTTCGGGACCGAAAACATGTCCCTACAAAGTCAAAATAACATGTTTTTATAGCACTATGTACATAACCACCCACCCAAACGCGCGCGCACACACACACACAAACAGGCCTACCTACAGTATACCCTCCATAGATTCCTGAATGAAATATCTGTAAAGCAGTTATTATGGCATGGCGTTTGGTTTGAACATGCAGTTTTTAAGAATATTGCGCTAATTCTAAACGAAAGACTGCACTAATTCTAAAATGGCTATATAAGAACTTTATTTACCATTAAATAAATTATAAATCAAACCAAAATTTAGTCTCTCAAAAAACTTGTATATGACATATCTTTGTTCACATTATGAGAAATTAAAAACACCAGGACACAGAATGTGAATAACAAGAAACTATAGTGTTCTTTCTCAAAAAGCGGACCTACCAACGTGGCTAAAATGCTAATTGCGTTCACCAGCTATGGAAAAAAAACAGCGGGGCACCCCAAACATCGCGGTATTACGCATTACCGTAATACTGCGTAGCAAAGACATAATGTCATAAAAAAATTACAGTCAGTATTTATAGACAGAACTGCGTGGTTTCCCATTGACAAGTAGATACATGGTTTACGGCTTGAAGGCGGTCAGATCAACAAATCCAATCACCGCTCAGCCAAAACAAGCACGAGCTAAACATACTACTTTTGATTGGTTCACCTTCAAATTCGTCCCGCCCTGACAATTAATTCTCGTTTTCATTCGTTGAAAATGGGCGTCAGTACACATCTTCATCCTTTCGACCAATGAAAAATTTCGCTGGTTTCCATAGAAACAAAATCAGTGCAGTTTGAACATAAACTTTCTGACAGAGCGATGGCGCAGCGGTGAGAAGCATCTCTTCCTATGTTTCTTGCTATTTCTTCAGATTATGTTTTGTTAGCATAGTTAATTATATATTTCATTGTATGTCGTGATATAGTTCATGCAAATATTGCCGCAAAATATAATTGAAATATATTTAAAATTAGTAGCTTAAACTGTAGATGCTGTGGCCATTTTTCGTAATGTGATTGTTTATATTTAAAGTGTAAGAGAAAATAATTGTGTTAAACTTAAAAACAACAAGCCTTATGGTTGATATGATTGGTTTTACTCATCCGGTCTGTCGTAATGCGTTTCATCTGAAGATGTTATTCTGAAAAGAGCCCCTATACGTTTACTTTTTAAATGTCCCATGTTGTTGAAGTAAGATTAACCGTTTGCTGGGTTCATTTCCATGGCGATGTTATAACGTACCGAAGCAGCGTCCTGATTTCGCCAGCGTTACTGTATAGGTTGTGAAACAGTTTTTAGCAATTTGGCCGCTTCTATCGGAGTAGCCTCGATCCCACGAGCAGCTAATGAAGGCTCCATCCCTTTCCATAGGCATTCTTGGTGAATAGCATTTAGCAAATGTCTGGAGTACGTTGAAAATTCACAGTGTCTAGTTTGGCTTTGAGAGTATCACAGACGGCTAGTTAATTATGTTAACCAGAATGAAAATTCCGAAAGCTGTTTCCTGGACCAACGACCAGCACTGGGGAGCCTGGGACCTGTGGGACGAGGTGATCGACTGGGGAGAGAGGAAAGGTTTGGAGGAGTGCTCACCAGCGACACCCCCCCACTGTCCAGGCTGGGGAGGTTATGGGGGGACTGGGAGGTGTGACTGACTGGTGTAAGGGAGGGGAGGGTGTGAGAGTGATAGGCAATGCTGGCATTGTTTCTGAGACTCTTCAGAGAGGAAACTGGCGGTGTAGAGATAGATGTGGGTCTGGTATAGATAGAAGATGTAGAAGTGGTGGAAAATTAATATTAAAGTTGAGCTTGTAGAGCTCTTGACACAGAGAAGAGCCAAAATACAAGGAAGATGAAGCTGTGGTTCTTCTGCTGCTGTTTGGGGAACATTAAATGTTTGAAACAGTATCAAAGATAATGAATTAAGTGTGCTAAATTTTGAGATGTATAGTGGAATGTTTATTAACAATTGTTAATGTGGCGCCCCTGAACCCCCTCGGTTGGCCGCCCCTGCCGGTTGTTGTGGGGTCGGGGATGAGGACTAATCGGGGCCAGTCGGGGATCTGGCCCCGGTGCCGGGGGGGGGGCCCACTCCTGCACGCCCTTATTGCTCTCCTGGGCCGGACACCACATTTCATACAACACTAGGGCTTTGAGGGGCAGTGGGGAGGTTTTACTTGCACATTAGCACTAGATTTGCCGAGTTTTTATTCTCTGCTGAGAGTCCCAAGGTGTTTGTCACCCCTGCTGTGATTTTCGCAGGTCTTCAGCCCCATCCTCCTCCTGCTTTTGTTGTGCAAACACACCCATTACCTGTGAGGCCTGGCACATTTGCATTTTTTACTCAGAGTAGCTCAAATCCAAGGCAGACTAAACCTCTGTGTGTGACATGGAAACCTTCACAAAAGTCTGCCATATCTATACCAAATATCCCACACACTGACTGACCTGCAAATATGAAAGACGCACATTCACAAAATATATGGAAACACAAGTCTGTGTTATTTATAAAACAAATTGAGTGAAAATAGAATGAAAAGTTGCTAATAGAATGAAATGAATAAAATAAAAACATGCTAACACTTCAGTCTCCAATGCATGTTTGTATATAAATGTCATAAGCTGAGTGAAGTCATGGTCCATGGTTTTTGACATGCTCATACACATACAGAATAAAATGTCATTTCATTTTCATTGGCCATCACTGAATTTATAACACCAAAAGTGAATTTTGTTTTTGTGTGATCTCTCCAGCTTTGCATGTTTGGCTGTTCATGTAAAAATTGATGTATCCGTGCCTCAGTTCCAGGTTCATCTCTTCATCATCTTTCTGCCTTTTGTCTCAGTGGTTACTGTCCCACACAGTCCTGTCTATCTTTCAAAGTCTGTGTTTGCAGCGTTTGAAAACCCAGTGACCATCATCCCTGTATTTGGCAATGGAGTTCCTTGGCTAGAAGAATCGGAACAATCTTCTTTTTCCTTTCCACCCTGTAGATGCTTTGTACAGAACGTAGGCATTCACCGCCACCAAGTCCAGCATGTTGTAAAACACAGCTACTGGCCACTTGCTTGTTGCTGCTCGTACTGAATACATGCGCGCCATTCTAAACACTGACGTGGAGAATTCCTCTCCTTGTGCAGTGTCCCTTTGCCAATGGAGGAAGTTCACGGCAAACGTTATTCACCATGCCCAGTAAAGTGAAGCAGTCTGTGTGACAGTGACAGTGAGGTGAAGAAATTGTCCGTTGTGACATTTCTCCGTCATCCAGAAATGGCTCCATCAGACTCATGACCACGTTCTCTGCCAGCCTTCACCAAGAACTGTGCTGAAAGTTTCACTCCAGGAGAAAACATGAACATAGATGTACAGCTGTTCTCGACCAAGGTTCATTGTCCATGCAGTATATCGCATCCAAGCCGGACAAATTTGGGATCAAGTTCTGGATGGCCACGGATTTGGAGACCAAATACGTCTGCAACATGTCCCCTAACTTGGGAAAGGACCCCAGTCACCAGAAAAGGGAGAGGCTGGCAGAGAACATGGTCATGAGTCTGATGGAGCCATTTCTGGATGACGGGAGAAAATGTCACAACGGACAATTTCTTCACCTCACTGGCACTGTCACACAGACTGCTTCAGCGCAAAACCAACACTACTGAGCACAGGGAATAAAGTTTGGTATGAACTTCCTCCAATTTCAAAGGACACTGCACAGCAAGAGGAATTCTCCGCGTCAGTGCTTAGAAGTGGCAGTGTCTCCTTGACAATTTATGCACCTAAAAAAACAAGATTGTGTGTGTTCTGAGTTCTTTGGACCAAGATGTGGCGATCTGTGAAGGCAGAAAGAGGAAACCCAACACGATAACAGACTATAACCACATGAAGGTATGTGAATGTGTGTATAATTTTACATCAGTGCTACAATGTTTTCTGATATGTACTATACAGGCCTATATAGAAAGAAGGTAGAAAAAAAGCAAATACACTCATGACCTCTCTCTCTCTCCGCTGTTTCAGTGTGGTGTAAATGTGTTGGACAAATGGCGCGCATGTATTTCGTAAGAGCAGCAACATGCAGGTGGCCAGTAGCTGTATTTTACAACATGCTGGACCTGGTGGGTGGCAAATTCCTACGTTCTGTACAAGGCATGTACAGGGTGGGAAGGCAAAAGAAGATTATTTTTGAGTCATCTAGCCAAGGAACTCTATTGCCAATTTATGCCACAAAAGGCTATGGGGACAGAGGAAGGCTGCTGCTGTGCCAGGACTTGTATGGACAACTCAGTGTCAGGTACAGGAGAACTGCAGAAACCGCAGCAGGTTTACCAGTGCAAAGTGTTACAAATTCACTTGCGCCAAATGCAGGGATGATGGTCACTGGGTCTGCAAACACTGCAAAGTTTGAAACACTCAATTTTTTTTTATAAATAAAACAGACTTGTGCTTCCATATATTTTGTGAATGTGTGTCTTTCATATTTGCAGGTCAGTCAGTGTGTGGGATATTTGGTATAGATATGGCAGACTTTTGTGAAGGTTTCCATGTCACACACAGAGGTTTAGCCTGCCTTGGATTTTAGCTGCTCTGAGTAAAAAAATGCAAATGTGCCAGGCCTCACAGGTAATGGGTGTGTTTGCACAACAAAAGCAGGAGGACAATGGCCCAAGAAACTCTCAGCAGGGATGCTAGTAGGTGTTAGGCCCAGGGAATTTGCGAAAATACGCGTAGATTTGGCAGTTCTAGTGCTAAATTAGACACCACATGACACTAGGGCTGAGGAGGTGGGTTTAGGCAGGTGGGGTTCTGCCGTCTGCCAGCGGTGGGGTGCCCGTGCCTCGACTTTCACCCTGCTTTTTGCACTTTAGTTATATACACAGTCCATGCTACATTAGGGCCTTGGGGTGCAGGGAGGGGGATGGGGGACTCTGCCATCTGCCAGTGGTGGGGCCCTCATACTCGAACTGCACCCACTAATTTTAATGCATTGTAGACATAAACACACAACTCTCTCACACATGTACATGCACACTTCACATTAACATGGGACGGGGAATCAGTGGGGGCTGAGGGGTCCCCCCTAACTCTCTGTCTCTGGCCCTGCGCGTGTGGGGTGGCCCGGCAGGTAGAAGATGGCCCTGGCCGGTGTGGGCCGTCTCCTCTTGTGGGCTGCGGGCTGGGTGGTCCTTGGCTCTGCTGCGCCCGTGGTGGGGCCCTGGCAGGCGGTCCGGGGTATCTAGGGATGCTCTGAGCCCTTCTAGGCGAATTGTAGGGTTCGGTCTGGGCTGGGCGGGGGGTCTGCCGCTCCCCAGTTGACGCAGGTCCGCTCCTGGGTGGTGGGGGGGGGGGGGTGCACTTTGTTTGTATGGGTCTCCCTTAGATCATCCTGCAGTGTCGGGGAGGGGGGGGGACGTCGCCGGGTCGCTACAGTGGGGCGGTGATCCGTCCTGCCGGGGAGCGGACTGGGGGGGACCGTCCGCCAGGGGAGTGTTCCCGGTTGATGGGGCCCTTTGGCCCTGGACCCGCTTCCCCTCGGTGGAGGGCTTGCGGGAGGGACTGGGGGGCTCGCTGTCTGTCCCCCCCTCTGCGGACCTCCTTTTACAGGGGTTGGGCCCCCCTTAGTCCCTCGTGGGCTCCCTCTCGGGTTGGGCGGATGGTTGTCTTGTGGACATATGGCCATGGGCCGTGTGTTTCTTATGGTTTGTTTTGTACCTCTGTATTCCCCTACACTTTATTTTCTCCCATCCCCACCTTTACATCTCCAGCCCGCTGTTCCTGGGAAAAGCCACCTGCCAATCATCCTTGGAGCAGCAGCCCATTCTCAGGATCTCCTACATCACAGATCACCTAATAAACACAGGACCTGTCGACGACTGGAGAAAAAGGAGAAACGCTGAAGCACACTGGGCATTTTGGAAGCATTTCATCATAATAAATTACCTTTGCCTTTACAGTTTCTGTGTACAGTTTCATTATAGTAAATGCACTTAGTTGTGATTACTCAGTTACAAAGACAATGGGTCACTCTATAATGGGTGATGGTATGCTTTTAGCTGTGCTTCCACAGGTTGTATCTGCCTTAGTAATGACTAAATGTCTTTTTTCACAAGTGATTTTGATTATGTTTGTAGAATTAAATTAAAGGTAAACCTGTACATTGGTTAAAATAACATCTGACTGCTACAATAATACATCATACAGCGTCTTTTGTACTAATGTGCTACCTTGAGACATTCAGGTTGTATAATGAACAATTTTAATAAGAATTGTGTTAAGTAATTAACTTTCAAAATCTATCAATACCATGCAAAAGTGTAAAGTCAAATTTATGAGATACTTATTACAATAAACGGAAGTAGTCTGTACCCATTTAAAGAGGCTTTACATCGTACAGCTTCTTATACTGGTCTGGTTGGTGGGTATAAAGGATCAATTAGAAATCTTCCTCCTCCAAATGTATCATTTCATGAGTTTTGGTAGAGTGGGGGTAGCAGGATAATAATAGGATTTACTGGTTATTTTTGATACGGTAAAAATCGCAAGACTCAGAAAAATAAAAATTTGTGTATGGTCAGAATTATCAGTGGTAGGAGATTTTGTCCCTACTACCATCTGGGGAAAAGAACATTCTGGTGCTTATCTGTGAAGAAGCAATTTCAGGAGATATAAATCCTTGCAAAAAGTAGTCTCCCACTCTATAAATAGGGTGCAATTTGTTTTTTTCACGCAGTGGAAATGGAAATGTTTTTTTAATGTTGATGACGACTGTAACTGGTCAAAAGGTGGCGCCAAAGATCCCCAGTAATGCATCGCCCATTAATGTACAGATATCCCCCTGCCTCACCATGCATGACTCCTCCAATGGTGCTGCTGTTTAACAGTACATTCATCCTAACTATACAATTTGATATCTGGTATCGTCCTGTCAGTTTTAACCCATTTTCTAAGGTCCCGTATGGTTTAGGTAGCTTTTTTTTCCAAAATGATGACCATGAAATTCAGCACCTATAACAAATATTGAACTATAGGCATTAATTGAAATGCTCTCTCTCACAGACACACACATATTAGATGTCTATGTCTTTCAAATTGTTTAATACGAATTAATCTGTTTTATAATGTTCACACACAAAAAAAGCTTTTGTGTTCACATTTTAACAACGCCAAATCAGAAAAAGTTGGGATGGTATGTAAAATGAAAATCAAACTGAAAACAGCACTTTGTTAAATTATCTTTGACCTGTATTACATTGAAAACAATACAACAGCACATTATTTAATGTGTTCCTCGTGAATTTCATTGTTCTTTTTCAAACACGTATTCCAATTTTGGTTCTTAGAACACATTTCAAAAAAGGTTGGGACAGTAAAGCATTTAGTACTTTGTAATGTCGCCATTCCTTTTCACAACACTTAAAAGACATTTAGGGACTGAAGACACCAAGTGATGTAGTGTTTCAGGTGTAATTTTGTCCCATTCTTCCTGCAAACAAGTCTTAAAGCGGACAACAGTACGGGGTCTTCGTTGTCACATATTGCGCTTCAAAATGAACCACACATTCTCTATTGGAGACAGGTCGGGACTGCAGGCAGTCAAGTACCCATACCCTCTTCCTCCACAGCCAGGACTTTGTAATGTGTGCAGAATGTGGTTTTCGCATTGTTTGTTGAAAAATGCATGGGCGTCCCTGGAAAAAATGTCTTCTTGAAGGTAACATATTGTGCTTCAAAAATCTCTATGTACTTTTCAGCATTAATGGTGCCATCACAGAACTGCAAGTTACCTTTGCCAAGGGCACTGACACAACCCCCATACCATGACAGACCCTGGCTTTTGGACTTATTGCTGGTAACAGTATGGGTGATCCTTTTCTTCTTTGGTCTGGAGCACACGGCATCCATTTCTCACAAAAAATACCTGAAATACTGATTCATCTGACCACAGTACACGTTTCTCCACTGTGTGATGGTCCAACTCAGATGCGTTCTGAGCCCAGAGAAGCCGACGGCGCTTCTGGACACTGTTAAGATGGGGCTTGCTTTTGGCACAGTACAGTTTTAACTGGCATTTGTGGATGTAACTACGTATTGTGGTACTTGACAAAGGTTTGCCAAAGTAGTCATATGTGGTCATATCGCTTATTGACGATTGACGAAGAATGACGATTCTTGATGCAGTGGGATGCTGAGGGATGCTGAGGGATCGGAGATCACGGTAGTTCAACTTAGGCTTGCTTCCTTGTCCTTTACGCACTGAAATTGCTTCAGATTCCTTCAATCTTTTAATTATGGTATGCACTGATGAAGGTGAAATATCCAAATCTCTTCCTGTCGTTCTTTGAGGAACATTGTTTTTAAACATTTCAATAATTTTCTCACGTATTTGTGCTGTTTTTGTACCAAATCATAATTACAATCAACCTGTTGACATCACTTGTTTCAAATCACATCATTATTTAACCAATTTACCTCACTACTGGCCCTAAATCGCTCCTGTCCCAACTTTTTTGGAAATGTGTTGCAAGAACCAAAATTGGAATACGTGTTTATTTTGAGAAAAACAATGAAATTCATGAGGAACACATTAAACAATGTGATGGGGGTAACACAATAAATTCAAGATTTTTATTGTCGTACAAATGTAGTGGTACACTGGCAGCGAAATGAAATTGTCGTTACTCCAGTCGGTGTAATAAACACACTAGTAAAAGGACATCAAAATTAAACAACGTGAATTAACAAAAGAAGTACTGAAACTACAGAAAGATAATAAGAAAATATAACAATAAAAGGTATATAAAAAGTAAAGATGAAAATGTATAAAAAATATGTAGAAATGTTTAAAGTACAGATTGTAGTTATAGCATATTTTAGCTTTTAATCTGTGATGTTAATGATCCTACTGGCCGGGGGTAGAAGCTTCTCCTCGGCCTCTCAGTCCCGGCCATAAGGCCCCGGGGACTTATGCAGGGCGGCAGTTCTGTCCTGGTGATTCTCTGGGCGCATCGTATCACCCTCAGCGGGACTCGGCGGCCCTCAGAGCTGGAGCTGCCGTACCGAGCAGTTATGCTCCCGGAGAGCACAGATCCCACATTGCCGCTGTAGAAGGTTTTTTGTGGCACAGACGAGAGTCTGTATTTCCACAGCTGCCTCACATGATACACTCACTGTCAGGCTTTCAGCACTAAAGCTACAGATTACTGGGTGGCCGAGAGGTCTGTGAAATTTGGAGGGTCAGTAAGCTTGCCTGGGAACCCTTAGCATTCAGCGAAAACTGAACAGAGAGGCCTGTAGCAGGGTTGTCTAATTTTGTTTAGCTGGCTGGCATAAGATTTTCAGTTTGAAACAAGTATGCACACAGATTTACATGTACGTAACAGTTTTATTACCTTGTAAATAGTTTTCAGGGTTTTCAAAGTACCCCAGTGCATTTGATATAGCGAATTTTAGGTTTATAATGAAATAATATAGATTTGCCCTAAGATTTAATAAGTCTTCTTGCGTGAGCGTGAGAGTCTGAAGGTGTGAGTGTCACACCAAATGGGTGAGAGCTGGCAACCCTGGCTCTGTTCAGTAGCCTCAGAAATTCTTTCGAACTTTCCAAACACAGCTGATGGAAATCAATGGACGCAAAGGTTCTCAGTGGACCATTTTAGCTTGTTTTTAGACTAAAGGCCTATGATGGATCTTTGGAATGTTGCGGAGATACGAATGCTGAGGACAGCATACTTTGTGCTGTGAGTGTTATGTTAACCATGTAAACAAAGAGGAAGTACACAGTCCAACCAGATACTATATTGAAATGCTAACAAGTTTTTAAATATTTTTATTCAAGTGACTTTAAGTCTGGATAATGTTTTTAATGGTTGGAAACGTGTGTATTACTGTATAATTAAATAATTAAACTTCTGAAATGGCCGCTCAGTGCAGGAGGAGGCTGCAAACCTGAAGAGGCACACAACCGTAATGGGTGGGGCAGGGGATCAATGGTGTGAGGTAGAGGACCAGGGCAGTGGGATTGCAGTGGCACAAGGGCAACCGTGTGGTCATCATGGGCTCCTCCAATGGCAGCTTCAGGTAAGTCGCTCTGATAAACCCCGTTAGACTCCAGTGAAGTGAGTGAGGCTGCAGCGCTACACTGGAGGGGACACATGTGGGCTCAGGGGCCCATGTGACTGTAGCAGAGGAAGGGATCTCTAGCTGATGTGGAGGTACAGGCCCAGTGGCAGTAAGGGGTGGGCAGTCAGCTGCAGAGGCTGCGGGGCCAGCGGCCCCACTGTACACATGGACCGCAGGGAATCTCAGCATGTTGTGCCCAAAGTCCAGCACACATGCCGTGCTCCGGGGAAATTCAGGCCCAGGATGGAGGGATCGAGCATGTCAGCCATCCACATAGTTACTATTCACAACTAAACCCCCCATGTCAAAAGGGAACAACCCCGTCCCTCTTAAAGGGGCCAGGTCACCAGTCATTGTTCTCACCTGCACCAATGTCAGTTCTAGACAGTGTCTGGTCTCACCAGGGTTGCAGTGGAACCTGTATGGACTAGGGCAGTACATGCGACTCACATCACTATGGTGGGTATGTGTCAGAAGTTGCCTCTGTGAGTCCAATCCGTAGTCACAACCTCTGCAGCAGGTGGCAGCAGGGCCACCTCCCCGGTGTCAACAAGGAAGTTCCGGAAATTAACACTTGTTGGCCCACATCTTCCCGGCTATGCGTGCCCTTGGCGGAACCCTGGGTGGCAGTGAACTTGGGACACTGTCTGAGGATTGAGGGTGGGGGGGGGTGCTGCTGCCTGTCAGCCTACAGGCAGTCTGCCTCCAGGAAGTAAACCTGAGGGCCTGGGTCCTCCAAGCCCTTTGGCGTTTACAGCTTGGTTGATTTCTCCCGCCTCGTTCCCCGCCACCTTGCTGCCACACATTTTCTCTCTCCAAAGCCATGTTCCAGGGCTCGTCTAGGGACGCAGAGGGGTTGGCTGTGTCTGAATGTGAGCTATCTGGGGTTACAGTGTCTAGATAAACTGATCCCTGGCCAGTTCACTCTGTACTGATAGAGCCATGTGAGCACAGACACGCCTACACAACCCCTTGATATCATTAAGCAGGATGCAGAGAGACTCATTTGACTCAGTCCCTGCACCTATTGTTTAACTGAGAGGGCAGAAGTCCTCACACTGCCCACAGCGATTCTGCAGGGCACTGACCAGTGTCTCATCCAGGGGCTCAAGCAACCAGCAGTGTACACCTCAGAAAAACATGTGTGACAACCCTGAGGACCTGCTTGCATACCACAATGGTATCCCATCTCCCCTTGCTCTTTGAAGGGGTACCACCCATCCAGTATAGTTATCACTGGGCTATCACAATGTCATCACAATACTAAAGACTGAAACAAAGCCGTGAGGTCAGACCCTCTGTATACAGCACACAGTCTCACCTCACATCCTGTATGACCACATTTCTGCTGTTCACATGGCATTTCTCCAGCTTCCATTGCCCTGCAATGGACTGACGTGCTGTTGAAGGTCTACCTCACTTTACACTTTGCCCATGTCTTGTGTGTATACCCTGTCCGCTCCTAACGTGTAATTAGTTTGTGTAAATCTATCACTGCATCTGCATTTCGCAGTTCAGCTTCTGACAACATTGTGTTTCCCATCTGTGTATTTGGGTTCGGTGCTTGTTGGGTGCCTGTCGTGGTCCTTCTATTTACAATTGTACGCGGGGCGCCAATTCATCTTCTTTATTCATCATGAATATTTTAATTCATTAATGCAGGAGTCTGTGATAAATCGCTATCAGCATTTGGTTTATAATGGCCAATTAATGATAACTAAAAGAAACAGAGAGACTGAAGACACAACTTTCAACCATGATATGAGTGCTGTTGCTGCATAATTTGTCCACCAGGGGTCACAGCGCAACCCCATCTCGGCAAGATGGATGACTTGAAATATGTTTCTATATCAAGTATGAATTATTTTTATTCTATAGCACATTTAAAAACAATCTATGTTGTGCCAAAGTGCTGTAGGTCAAAATAATATAAATATAGTAAAAGTAGAGACATTGGCCAATGTTACACAATGTTACACAAAAAATAATCAGAATCAGACTGTGGTTTATTGCCAAGTAGGTTGACCCTACAAGGAATTCTTTTTGGTATAATGGTGCTCCATGGAAAAACAAGACTAAGCAACAACCAAGTTCAAAAAACAGTGCAAAAGTTATACAATAATCTAGTAATAAATATAAAATCACTATAATGTTAAATACATGATGTGCAAAGCAGAATAGTCAGATTAAATAGATAAATAAAATGTGTTCCTGTGTGTGCAGGGTCAGTACAGAGATGCATCTAATAAGAAGCGGTGTAAGGCTGAATTAGCTCCGAGACGGACTGGGGACCTATGCCATGTATCGCCTTAGAAAGAAATAAGAAATCTTTAAACTGTATTCTCAGAAATTCTCAAAACTTAACAGGTAGCCAATGCAATGCAGCCAACACAGGGGAAATTTGGTGTCTATTTTTTGTTGAGAGCCTGGTAGCACCGTTTTGACAAGGTGTAGTCAGAATAAAGATGCTTCTGGTAAACCTGGGTACAGAGAACGGCAGTAACCCAATCAGGATAAAAGCAGGAGTAACTCTCCAGGTCTTTGGCTGAAAGGTGTGGTTTAAGCCAGGCTATTGAACTCAGCTGACAGAAACACCCCTTCACAACAGCATTTATTTGTTTATCAAACTCAGTGATGAATCAAGATGACACCAAGATTTTTAGTATGTGACTGGAAGTTTTCTGAATGAGGCCCTAATTGTTCTCTGAGATCATGAACAGTGACCAGAACTCATTACCTCTGTCTTGTTTTCATTAATCTGGACGAAAGTCATTGCTGTCCTGTTCTTAATATCCTCCAGACAGTTAGAAAGGGCCACCAGAGAGCAGCAGTCACCAGGTTTTAATGGCAGATAGAGCTGCGTATCACCAGCATAGCAATGATATTTTACATAATAACGTTCACAAATAGAGCCCAAAGGAAGCATGTATAGAGGGAATATGAGAGGGCCTGTATCACAGGACTGGATATGTTTACAAGTAAGGCCATAGTACTTAAGGGTGTGGCCATCCCACACAGTGACAAGCCCATTCATTCACCTCATCTAGGCCTTTTACTAGGGATTTAAGGTCCTGGTTTTCCTCTCAGACCCTAGAGCACACTGCCAGGCTCAGATTCCCGATCCCACATCCTGCTGAAGCCCTTCCCAAGATCAGACACTAGTTTTGTTTTCCTTGTTCTTATAGTAAAATGATGGTCTTTGACTTCTATACATCATCACTGTTCTGTTAATTACACATGACCTAATCTAAGTATTACACAAACCAAGCATAATTACTTAGAGATGTCATGAGATGGAAAATCCTTATTCAGTTAATTATTTTCCCCACAGGTGCTGACAGTGTGTCTACAGTGAAATGGGCCTGTGTACAGAGAGGATGATCTGTAACAATCCCATGTTCCTATGGTGACAGATATAAAACTCATGTGAAATACTGGTGCAGAGGGTATAATGTGAGGTCATGTACTCCCATAGTACACACTGACTCTCCACTGGAGGGTAAAGTGTGAGTCAGAGATGATCCTGACCAGCGAGTCTTCACTGTGACCATCAACAATCAGACAGCTGAGGACTCCGATCGGTACTGGTGTGGTGTGAAGATCAGTGGAGCCTCTCTGATCAGGTTAATCTGTCAGTCACTGATGGTAAGATGTCTGTACTGCAGACTGTAGCCAATGAGATGCACAGTATGTAACATGTCACTGAGTCAAAAAGGAAGGACCTTAACACAAACACTGATGGAAAAAATGTTTTAATATTTTAAAAATCTGCATTTAATTTAATTCAATATTGATAAACGAGACTTGGAAGAAGTAACAGTGTCAGCTAAATCGGGCGACTTCATGAGGTTAATATGATAAGCAATATGTTAAAAAATGTCAGTTTATTGGCCAAACATTTACATACAGTATGTATGTTGTAATGGGCTGATATTCATAAACATTTCATTGCTGTGCAAATCTTTGAGTGTTTTACCTGTGTGTTGAAGTCCTCCAGGGCTGACAGTGGACAAACAGGAGGTGACGGGTGTGGATGGAGACAGTGTCAGTGTTACTAAGGAAACAACAAAAGACAAAGGATGTGGTGTAAGATTGGGGGCTCCTGTGCATCAGAGAGATCAGTGAGTTTGCATGGGAGGCCTGTCCTGATCAGGGATGACACAGAAAATGAAACCTTCTTTGTGACAATGAGTGGGCTGGAGAGGAAGGACACTGGCTGGTATTGGTGTGCTGCTGGAATCCTGCAGATTCCAGTTCATATTACTGTTAAACATAAGTAATTGATTTAAATCTGCCTGTGATATTATTTATGCTTGAATATAAATAGATACATACTAATCAACCCAGCAGTTTCACTCACGAAGGGGTTTGTGCTTCTTTGTGGGGATAATCCCCTATTTATCAGCTGTTGTGAAACAGAGTTATTTATTGGGATTATTGTTTCAATGATAGTGGCACGGTGGTCCAGTAGGCGGCGCTGTTGCTTCACGCATCCATGTTTAGGGGTTTGAATCTGGCTTCTGCTCTGTCTGTGTGGAGTTTGCATGTTCTCCACATGCTGTGTGGGTTTCCTCCAACAATCCAAAAACGCACAGTCAGGCTAATTGGTGTCTTTAATATTGAATGTGTGTCTTCTAGTTTATGATCAGTCTGTAATATGACAAAAATCACAGCATTTTCCACAGACATACAGCCAGTCACTTGTTATGTATACAAATCCAGACAAATCCATGTAGCTTGCAACATAATTCAGGCAATTTTTTCATCTTTGTGAGGATGAATTGTTACTAATGGTGTGCAGACTGACTAACATGTCTGTAGGTGGTTTTTCATTGCAGCGTAGACCAGTGTTACAATTGTACTCTGTAATATCTGTTCCAGTGCTGCATCCATCCATTGTCTGAAACTGCTTGTCTAATTCAGGGTCCCTATGGGCGCAAGGCAGGGAACGTCCCATGACAGGGTGCCAACCAATTGCAGGACACGCTCACACTCCATTCCCTCGCACAAGCACACCTACCGGCAATTTGACAACTCCAATTAGCCTCAGCATGTTTTTGGACTGTGGGGGGAAATCAGAGTCCCTGGAAGGAACCCCACAATGACACAGGGGGAGCATGCAAACTCCATACACACGGAACTCCAGCGAAGACTTGAGTACACGTGCCAGAGGAGTGAGGCGACAGTGCAAACCCTGCTTTTTATTAACTATCCTTTCTCCTGTTTCCACTGCTCTCCTTTTCTCTGCACATGATGAAGAAGGAGGGATAATGAAAAACGGAGGTAAGCATTCAGCAGCATTTACAGTAGTGTGGGGGTCCAGCTAGCAGCATTTACCTGATCACACAGTAATGGGAAACTGTCATTTTAATTTTAAGGGAAAAAAATATTTTTTATTTGATTTTCTTAATAATAAACTTGAGATCCCATCCCATCCAGGGTGAGCCCTTGCCTTCTGCCCTGTGCTGCTGGGGAATGACTGCAGGCCTGTTTTTACAAAATAGTGTAACATGTTGTGTGATAATCTCTAGCTATTTTCATGCTCTTTGTTAATGTCTCCTGTTCCTCACATGTGTCCTGTGTAATAGTACCGATGTGGCTGTACCGTGTTTCTATAAAGCATGTAAGACTTTACTGTTCACATCCACCCTCTTATTCAGCTCTTTGGTCCAGCTGGCTCTGTATGTAGGACTGAGCTGATCGGTGCTGCTGTCGATTATCAAGGTGGTTTTACTTCAGTCAGAACAGATTCACTGTTTTGTTCTTCAGGTTTAAATGTGATATGTGTGACTGACAGACACACTGGTGTATTATATGTCTCACAGGTGGGAGCAGGGTTCTGGATGCTGTACTGAAAGCTGGGACTGGTGTGTTTTACCTGATTTGCACCATCATCACCATTCAGCTGCACTGGACCTCCTGTAGAAAGCAGGAACCAATCAGAGAGAAGCAGAGGGTCTCCCTGGATCAGAGGAAGCTGGCAGAGGAGATGACCTTCGTGGAGCAGAATGAGTCAGACGAGCTGTAAAATAAACGGTTATGCTAACTGCAGTGAAGCCTCTCTCACTCGGCCCTGCTCAGTCTGTACAGTCATAGCATGAGAGTCAGTTAAACACAGAGGGGATGATTATCTGCTGGCAACCTGTACAACCACGTATTGGCCACTTATTCACAAGTGCTTTGCTGCCACCTGCTGGTTAATGTTTAATAATCGTTATCTTGTGAAGGTAAGACTGGTTTTTATTAAATTGTCTCTTGATTCTGAAAAAATATGGTACTATGCAAAAGTCTTGGGCCATCAAAGAAAACGTTTAATGCTATTTAATTGGGTTGTGTATATTTGCTCAGAACAAAAACACAATTATCATAAAAATATATGCAAATTAAAAGTGACACAATAAAAACTAACAAGAATTTCTTCTTTTCTCCATAAAGTTACTGATGCCTTGTTGGATCGCTAGATGAACCACGCTTTGGATCCTAAACCTCTCCTCAGGGGCACCCCAGCCATTCCATGTATTTGTTAAATTCTGCCACCAGCTCACTTAATTAATTAATTTAATTAACAAAATGTGTCATGCCCGGCTCGTCCGCTCCTCCTGTGTGCCACGCCCCCTGATTACCCACGTGTTTTCTCCCGATTGTACCCAGCTGTATCTAGTTAATTTGCTCAGTCCTGTGTATTTCAGTCCGTGTCTTACCCGAGTCCTTTGTCCGTCATTGATGTCAGTTGATGTTCGTGCCCTCGTCCCTGAGATAAACCCTCGTTTGCCCTGATTCTCGGCTGTCTGCCTGCTTCTTACCCGCCTGCCCGCGATCGCTGCCGTCTCCCGTGACAAATGTTAATGATGCATTGATTAGCCATAGGAGTTGTGTTATAAAAAGATATAGGTCTATTGGATGGTTGGTGCAAATGTTTTACTAACTTTAGAAGAGATTTTGAAATGACTGGGCTGCCACACTTTGACGGACAAAATATTATAATTCTAGACCAAGATGAAGATCATTTGAACATCATTTTCTTCGACAGCCCAAGACTTTTGTACAGTTTTGTATGTGTCTTTTATACTGGTCATAATTTGTTTAAATACATGATTAATAAATTGATACTTTACAAAACATTTCATATTTTTCTGAAATTGGTAATATTAAAAATGAATTTCACAAACTTAAATGGTTGGCTGCGATGGGCTGGCCCCCATCCAGGGTTTGTTCCCGTGCCCATTGCTTCCGGGATAGGCTCCGGACCCCCCACGACCCAGTAGGATAAGCGGTTTGGAAAATGGATGGATGGATGGATGGTAATTATTAAAAATGAATTTCACAAACTTAAATGGTTTGGCTGCGATGGGCTGGCCCCCCATCCAGGTTTGTTCCCGTGCCCATTGCTTCCGGGATAGGCTCCGGACCCCCCACGACCCAGTAGGATAAGCGGTTTGGAAAATGGATGGATGGATGGAGGGATAAATGGTTTGGAGTTTTTAGGTCACCCCTCCTCGTCAGAGCCCACCAATCAGGACTCTTTAAAAGAGTGATGTAATCGGGAACGCCCACTTTTCAATCTGCAGTACAAATACACCAGCTTGTCTCTGCTATCAACAGCCTGTGAATGTCAGTTAAGGAGGAAACAGTACCACATACATATTGGCCAACATCAAATGAAAATGTAACACACGAAAACAGGACTGCCCACTATCACTCTGCGTAAAATCACACCAGCTTGTCTGAGCTGACAGCAGCCTCACATATCAGCTAAGGAGGAAGACGGCATATCAAAAGTAAAAGAAAGACACCATCAAATGAAAATATCCCTGTGTGATCTATTGGTTTCTGCTTTCACTCCCATTAAATGACAGTAAGTCTAGTTGGATGTCCGTGGTACTGAAAACCTGGATCAGTAAATTCCAAATGAAACTTCTTTACCTGATTTAACTGTAACTCACTTATTTTGTTGGCAATGATGCTTTGTTGAGTCTAGAAAGGCGCAAAGTGGGTTTCAGATAAATTAAATGAAGTAGTTTTGCTTAAAAACCAAAAAGCTTTGAACAATCAGTTCAGCTTTGGACTGTAGTGCTTCACAAAAGTAAAATCCATCCAGTTAAATCTCTTTATCCCCAAGTCAAGAAGATATCAAATGCAGAAGCACATTGTGGAGATACAAGGTGCAGACACATTAAAAGCACTTTTTTTGTGTGAACATTATAAAACAGATTGATACACATTAAGCAGTTTGTAACTTTACATCCAGACCTACATCAGTCAGAAAAAGCAGGCGATGACCATCCCATCCAGCAGCTTCATCTCTGATTGTACAGAATCCCATGTCAGCGTAACTTCTGAAGTCATGACTAAACTAATTTCCAGCTCTGCCTTCAGTTTCATCTGTTAAATTAAATTAGGAACTAAACTAAACTAGGAGGGAAATATAGTCAAGCTACTTAAGTAGCCGAATTTGTGTATCCACTAGAGGGCAGCCACACATAGATTCCCTTATGAATGGTTCTGATGCTTCCGGAAAGCACTGCACAAAGACCCAGGTATGCCAGTGAGGAACGGATAAAGAGCAGACGGATCCAAATACTAGCTGTAATATATAGTATTTTCATGAATTTAAACAAATTAATATAACAGTGTCAGAGTGTCAGATCCATGTGACTTTTTATGATTGAAGAACTTTGAAAGCCTGAATATAACTGAGGAGGCCCACGGACCCCATTATGTGTGAAACATCATTGTGGTGCTGAGAGAAACACAGGACTGCTGATAAGACCCAGATGATGTGAATTACCTGACTTTGCCCCCACCCATCCCCCCCCCCCCAGGATACCCCCACCCCTGTCATACAGTCACCTTCCTAACGGACCTCATGATTTGTGCTGATCCACACATATGAAAAAGACCTACTGCAGTGACATTTTAAAACTGTATAAAACATAATAAAGACTGAAATAAAGGCCTGAGGTCAGACCCTCTGTAGTAGCACACAGTGTTTCTGCAGAGTCTCACACTCACATCCTGTATGACGACTTTTCTGCTTTTCAGAATAAGTCTGATTTCACTGCTCTTTGCTCATTTGCAATATGAGGAAGTAACAGTTTAGAAAAGAACTAGACTTATTTGATTAATTTGTTTGTGAGCATGAATGATTCACTGTGAAGACCAGCTATCAATAATTTTGCTATGAAATCATGTTTCTAAAATGATAAGATTCTAGATGAAATCAAAATATTTATTCCTGGGAAGAGCAGGACAACAGCAGCATCAAACTGTTTTCCTTTTTACAGACAAGAAATAGACAGGAAATGCATCAGTGCACAAACAGTTTATGAAAATCAAAGATAGATGGATGATTTTTAAACATTTAAAACCCACAAAAAGGGAGGCAGTGAGGTTAAGGAGAGTCAGGAAGTCAGTGTCAGTCTCCACAGATCTGAGGTCAGCGATACACACATAAGGCTCCTCTGATGCTCCTCTTCATCCTCTTCTTCACTGATGGGCCTCCAGGTGAGGATCACTTACTCTGGGACTCCACCATTCAGCGTAGTTAAGATGAAGATACATTTTGCACAATATACTTACTACATCTGTTTGTTTATATTCATATTGTTCCATGAAGTTTGATCACTTCCCGATTATAGTCTGTGGTGGTAGCATGTTGACCGACTGATTTAGAATTGACTGCAGTCTTCTTTGTGTCCACTATGTGGCAGCAGTATAAAGGAAATATCTTATTCTGTCACAGCTGCTGGTGTGTGTAAAAATTCACATACTCTGATAACAAGTAATTCTGCCTCCAACTGTTTGTCAGGGATCTGGGCAGGAATGAATTACATGCCGACTGTACATACAACAGAGATAGGCTCCTGGGAGAACTTTGCCAGAAGTTGAAACACGACTTTAAGAATGACACTGATACAGAGTACTCAGCTGTTTGGTTGAAACTAAATCTTGGTCTGGATTTTTACATTCTGGACCTGAACTACCCACTGCTGCACTGACCCCACCTTCTTCTTTTTTTTTCCCTTTGTCCTGTCCGGCAGCTTTAGCAGAATCATGGTCTGAATGCACTGCTGTGACAAACATGTTTGCTTTACCATGAGGGTTCTATAAACTCTGTATAGGCCTCTCATGTTGATCGATTTCATTTTTTAAATTTAAAAAATGTATTTATTTCATTTTTAACCCGTAAAGTATTGCAGTGGGTGAGCTGGCCGAAGAGGATGGACAGATTAGGAGGGAAAAAAAGAAGGAAAAAGAAGAAAGGAGCAAGTGAGATGAAATGAAAGTTTTTAGCGGGTGTCTCTAACTTTGCTCTGCCATTGCATGCACACCACTTCCAGGGCCAGCCTTGCTCTCACGCTGATATACTGTCAGATTATGCACATCTTATATGTTGTTTTAACCCTTAGCGTATTAGTAAAGGCTGTTTTGTACTTACTTGATGTGATGGTCCACTTTACTGTGGCCTTGAGCCACATTAGAAATTTATTTCTGATATATTTAACTTAATCCTATTTTTCTTTTGCCCATGAGCACGAAACAGCTAAATAATTAGCATGATGCAGAAGTTATTCTCAGACAAGCACTTAATCTAAAAAGCAGAAATGTCATCATACACGATGTGAGGGTGAGACTGCAGACACACTGTGTGCTGCATACAGAGGGTCTGACCTCAGGCCTTTGTGTCAGTTGTTATTATGTTTGATTTGTGATTCTCACCTGGAGGCCCATCAGCGGATGAAGAGGAGCATCAGAGGAGCCTTATGTGTGTCTCACTGACCTCAGATCTGCGCAGACTGGCACTTACTTCCTGATTCTCCATAACTTTGCTGTTTCTCTGTCTTTATCTGTTACTCAGGAGTCCTGAAGTCCAATGAAAAATCCGCTTTCTCCTGTCTATTGGCTGATACAAGTTCTGCTCACTTCTGCTTGGGTTGCATGGATCACCAGCCACTTGTCACCAACTAACAGACCACAGCCTACCTGACCAATGTCATAACTGGTGCACCTAGGTATAAAATTTAGTCTCACTGTCTCCAAAAAAGGTCACTGTCTGGAACCCCATGGAACCACATTTTTGATTCCTTAGACAAGAGCATCCTGAGCAGCTGCATCACGGTCTGAATTGGGAACTGCCTCGCCTCAGATCATAAGACCAGCGGATAGTGAGGATAGCTGAGAAGATTATTAGAGTCTCTCTCCCCTCCATCATGGACATTCAACATCACACGCTCCATCCGCAAAGCCACCAACATTGTGGATGACCGCACCCACCCCTCACATAATCTTTTCACTCTGGCATCTGGAAAAGCATTCAGGCCTCCACAACCAGACTCAGAAACATGGCGCCTGACTACTGAACTCTCAGGGACTGATCTGATACCACACACAACACACACACACATACAGCTGTGTAATCATATCTTCGTGGGGACTCTCCATTCATTTCTATGGGGAAAACTGTAATCCCAACATGACAACTTTAACCCCTACCAACCCCTAACCTTAACCATATGTAACCAAACCAAATACAAGACTTTTGGCATTTTTAGTTTTTTGACTGTATTTACAGATCTTTGTGAGTACCTGAAAATGCCCCCCAAAACATCAAAATAACGGGGTTTTTGTCACATTGTGGGGGACATTTGGTCCCCACAATGTATATACACCTACTCCACACACACACACACACACACAGATTAGGTATTTGAATCTTTGTGGAGATTCTCCATTCATTTGTATGGGCGTAACCCCAATCCTAACTATGGCAACCTTAAACATTGCAGTAGTTACCAAGCAGTAACAGTAAGCAACCAAACAAAATGCAAGACTTTTTGAATTATTCATTTGACTGCATTCACAGAATTTAATAAAATTCAGTATCTACTTTCGGGACCGAAAACATGTCCCTACAAAGTCAAAAATAACATGTTTTTATAGCACTATGTACATAACCACCCACCCAAACGCGCGCACACACACACACAAACAGGCCTACCTACAGTATACCCTCCATAGATTCCTGAATGAAATATCTGTAAAGCAGTTATTATGGCATGGCGTTTGCTTTGAACATGCTGTTTTTAAGAATATTGCGCTAATTCTAAACGAATGACTGCACTAATTCTAAAATAGCTATATAAGAACTTTATTTACCATTAATAAATTATAAATCAAACCAAAATTTAGTCTCTCAAAAAACTTGTATATGACATATCTTTGTTCACATTATGAGAAATTAAAAACACCAGGACACAGAATGTGAATAACAAGAACTATAGTGTTCTTTCTCAAAAGCAGACCTACCAACGTGGCTAAAATGCTAATTGCGTTCACCAGCTGTGGAAAAAAAACAGCGGGGCACCCCAAACATCGCGGTATTACGTATTACCGTAATACTGCATAGCAAAGACATAATGTCATAAAAAAATTACAGTCAGTATTAATAGACAGAACTGCGTGGTTTCCCATTGACAGTAGATACATGGTTTACGGGCTTGAAGGCGGTTAGATCAACAAATCCAATCACGCTCAGCCAAAACAAGCACGAGCTAAACATACTACTATTGATTGGTTCACCTTCAAATTCGTCCCGCCCTGACAATTAATTCTCGTTTTCATTCGTTGAAAATGGCGTCAGTACATATCTTCATCCTTTCGACCAATGAAAAATTTCGCTGGTTTCCATAGAAACAAATCAGTGCAGTTTGAACATAAACTTTCTGACAGAGCGATGGCGCAGCGGTGAGAAGCATCTCTTCGTATGCTTTCTTGCTATTTCTTCAGATTATGTTTTGTTAGCATAGTTAATTATATATTTCATTGTATGTCGTGATATAGTTCATGCAAATATTGCCGCAAATATAATTGAAATATATTTAAAATTAGTAGCTTAAACTGTAGATGCTGTGGCCATTTTTCGTAATGTGATTGTTTATATTTAAATTGTAAGAGAAAATAATTGTGTTAAACTTAAAACAACAAGCCTTATGGTTGATATGATTGGTTTTACTCATCCGGTCTGTCGTAATGCGTTTCATCTGAAGATGTTATTCTGAAAAGAGCCCCTATACGTTTACTTTTTAAATGTCCCATGTTGTTGAAGTAAGATTAACCGTTTGCTGGGTTCATTACCATGGCGATGTTATAACGTACCGAAGCAGCGTCCTGATTTCGCCAGCGTTACTGTATAGGTTGTGAAACAGTTTTAGCAATTTGGCCGCTTCTATCGGAGTAGCCTCGATGCCACGAGCAGCCAATGAAGGCTCCATCCCTTTCCATAGGCATTCTTGGTGAATAGCATTTAGCAAATGTCTGGAGTACGTTGAAAATACAGTGTCTAGTTTGGCTTTGAGAGTATCACAGACGGCTAGTTAATTATGTTAACCAGAATGAAAATTCCGAAAGCTGTTTCCTGGACCAACGACCAGCACTGGGGAGCCTGGGACCTGTGGGACGAGGTGATCGACTGGGGAGAGAGGAAAGGTTTGGAGGAGTGCTCACCAGCGACACCCCCCTCTGTCCAGGCTGGGGAGGTTATGGGGGGACTGGGAGGTGTGACGGACTGGTGTAAGGGAGGGGAGGGTGTGAGAGTGATAGGCAATGCTGGCATTGTTTCTGAGACTCTTCAGAGAGGAAACTGGCGGTGTAGAGATAGATGTGGGTCTGGTATAGATAGAAGATGTAGAAGTGGTGGAAAATTAATATTAAAGTTGAGCTTGTAGAGCTCTTGACACAGAGAAGAGCCAAAATACAAGGAAGATGAAGCTGTGGTTCTTCTGCTGCTGTTTGGGGAACATTAAATGTTTGAAACAGTATCAAAGATAATGAATTAAGTGTGCTAAATTTTGAGATGTATAGTGGAATGTTTATTAACAATTGTTAATGTGGCGCCCCTGAACCCCCTCGGTTGGCCGCCCCTGCCGGTTGTGTGGGGTCAGGGATGAGGACTAATCGGGGCCAGTCGGGATCTGGCCCCCGGTGCCGGGGGGGGCCCACTCCTGCACGCCCTTATTGCTCCCTGGGCCGGACATCACATTTCATACAACACTAGAGCTTTGAGGGGCAGTGGGGAGGTTTTACTTGCACATTAGACACCACATGACACTAGGGCTGAGGAGGTGGGTATAGGCAGGTGGGGTTCTGCCGTCTGCCAGCGGTGGGGTGCCCGTGCCTCGACTGTTCACCTGCTTTTTGCACTTTAGTTATATACACAGTCCATGCTACATTAGGGCCTTGGGGTGCAGGGAGGGGGATGGGGGACTCTGCCATCTGCCAGTGGTGGGGCCCTCATACTCGATCTGCACCCACTAATTTTAATGCATTGTAGACATAAACACACAACTCTCTCACACTTGTACATGCACACTTCACATTAACATGGGACGGGGAATCAGTGGGGGCTGAGGGGTCCCCCCTAACTCTCTGTCTCTGGCCCTGCGCGTGTGGGGTGGCCCAGCAGGTAGAAGATGGCCCTGGCCGTGTGGGCCGTCTCCTCTTGTGGGCTGCGGGCTGGGTGGTCCTTGGCTCTGCTGCGCCGTGGTGGGGCCCTGGCAGGCGGTCCGGGGTATCTAGGGATGCTCTGAGCCCTTCTAGGCGAATTGTAGGGTTCGGTCTGGGCTGGGCGGGGGGTCTGCCGCTCCCCAGTTGACGCAGGTCCGCTCCTGGGTGGGTGGGGGGGGGGGTGCACTTTGTTTGTATGGGTCTCCCTTAGATCATCCTGCAGTGTCGGGAGGGGGGGGACGTGCCGGGTCGCTACAGTGGGCGGTGATCCGTCCTGCCGGGGAGCGGACTGGGGGGACCGTCCGCCAGGGGAGTGTTCCCGGTTGATGGGGCCCTTTGGCCCTGGACCCGCTTCCCTCGGTGGAGGGCCTTGCGGGAGGGACTGGGGGGCTCGCTGTCTGTCCCCCCTCTGCGGACCTCCTTTTACAGGGGTTGGGCCCCCCTTAGTCCCTCGTAGGCTCCCTCTCGGGTTGGGCGGGTGGTTGTCTTGTGGACATATGGCCATGGGCCGTGTGTTTCTTATGGTTGTTTGTACTCTGTATTCCCCTACACTTTATTTTCTCCATCCCACCTTTACATCTCCAGCCCGCTGTTCCTGGAAAAGCCACCTGCCAATCATCCTTGGAGCAGCAGTCATTCTCAGGATCTCCTACATCACAGATCACCTAATAAACACAGGACCTGTCGACGACTGGAGAAAAGGAGAAACGCTGAAGCACACTGGGCATTTTGGAAGCATTTCATCATAATAAATTACCTTTGCCTTTACAGTTTCTGTGTACAGTTTCATTATAGTAAATTGCACTTAGTTGTGATTACTCAGTTACAAAGACAATGGGTCACTCTATAATGGGTGATGGTATGCTTTTAGCTGTGCTTCCACAGGTTGTATCTGCCTTAGTAAATGACTAAATGTCTTTTTCACAAGTGATTTTGATTATGTTTGTAGAATTAAATTAAAGGTAAACCTGTACATTGGTTAAAATAACATCTGACTGCTACAATAATACATCATACAGCGTCTTTTGTACTAATGTGCTACCTTGAGACATTCAGGTTGTATAATGAACAATTTTAATAAGAATTGTGTTAAGTAATTAACTTTCAAAATCTATCAATACCATGCAAAAGTGTAAAGTCAAATTTATGAGATACTTATTACAATAAACGGAAGTAGTCTGTACCATTTAAAGAGGCTTTACATCATACAGCTTCTTATACTGGTCTGGTTGGTGGGTATAAAGGATCAATTAGAAATCTTCCTCCTCCAAATGTATCATATCATTTCATGAGTTTTGGTAGAGTGG
>NW_026043518.1:0-37712 GCF_023856365.1 Brienomyrus brachyistius
CCTAAGGCTCTGGCAACAACATTCAGGTCAACAGCATCAAAAATTTCACAGCTAGTTTTAAAACTTGTTTTTCACTTTACGTTACAGCAAGTTAGTTAATATTAAATTATTGCAACGTGCAGATTAATAGTCAGAAAAGGTTTTTGAAATTTACATAATGATAAATGAGAACTATATTTGATTACTAATTACTGTTGACTAATTTCCTGTCTGGACTTTTCCCCCTTCATTGTTAAAAGTCATTATATGTCTGGGTGCCAGTCAGTGGAAGCACACAGACACCTGGCCTATTCATTCAGCACCAGCCCATCAAGTAGAGAATTCAGCACCACGGACAGTGACCTGTGTTACTATGACATCAGGTCATTGGCTCTAAATATTTTTCTAGAAATAACTAAATGGCTCTATTGTAGAAATTTCCAGCCAGAGACTGGGTTCCTATATGAAGAGAATATTATTATTCAGACAAAGAAAATAAACTACAGAAAACTAGCTCTGCATGTCATCTCCCCTTTACTCCTTAAGCAGGGCACACGCACATCAACAAGTACCAATGCAGCAAATACAGATGAACAATTTCACAGCTTCAGAAGAAGTCAGATTTCTGTGTAATTCAGAGATTGTCAAAGACTTCTGATAGAACATTTTCTGCACTTGAGTCTAATTTCAAGATAAATTGCACCTGGGTCTATTAAAACAAGGTGATGCTGCCTGACCTACCAACCAAGGCTGGGGAGGAAACGTAGGAATACAAGGAAAGCAAGGAAGAAAAGCAGCCACCCTATCTCATGGTCACGGACACAAACATCAGGGAGTGTTATGAAGAAGACACCACACTTAGGACCATTGGTTTTACGCAGTGAATTACACCAGAGAGAGTTTTTACATTCTAGCTGTGTTATGTAACATTCCTCAGCCTTCAGCTTTTTTCCCCACACAATGCAGGACATGCAGGGGTGCCAAACAAAACAGTGGAGCTGCAGTGTAGCCAATTATTTCTTTCAGTAGTTTTAAGATGGTTTGTGAGGTTGTGTGTTAGAGATGGCGGTGAGCAACACTGAGGCATCTCAGGGAACCATGTTGCCCATATTAAAAAACATGCACGCATGCAACTCAGGCAATCCAGCATTTCTTATTTCAGTTACGTATGACACTGCATGTTGCGGTTTTACATGTTCACTACAAGTCAGTGGTTTTTTCCTTGTATGATTATGGCCACATTCACACCAAAAACACACTAGACATACTGTACAAGGCACTCAAGGGAAAAATTCTCAGAACACAAAGTGAATGTATCAACCGAAGAAGGATTTTTCCTTTTCGGAATATTCATTTTTTTCCATGTGGAACCACTGTCCATGATTCAATTGAGTGCATTCAAAGAATGATACATCAAAACTAATAGTGACAAAATATTCATTTAATATGCATTGTACATGAATGTAGGACTTAGATGTTGATGAATTTCTCATCAGTGAAGGGCATATACACTTAAGGGGTATTATGAAAAAAAAAGTTGAGAACCCAGAAGTAACTATCCGATTAAAGATGTAATCTGGTACATGTGCAGACCAGTGATGGATATGTAAATGATTCAAATTGCAAGGAGTTGGCATGTTTAATCACCAGACACAGGATGCCTCGTAGTCACATTAGACAGTGTTAACGGCACTTGACGGAGTTTGATAGGGTTGCATTGCGGGTTTACATGAAGCCAGGTGGTCATGTGCTGCAATTGCATGTGGGCCATGCGGATATCACAGTGGCCTGATATTGAAACCAATGGGCACGTGAGGCATCCACACACGTCGTGAAGTTTCTGGTCATCCAAGACAGACCACGCCAAGGAAGGATCGTCGGATTGTGCTCCAAGCATCACAGATCCCCATGACACCTGCGCCTGATATATGGACACAGCTACTGGACTCTCTACAACACCCTATATCATCGTGTCGCGATGACTGGCATCAGCTGGACTACGGGTTCACCGTCCCATGCATAGGCTGCCGTTCACAATAGCACAGAAACGGTTGCGTTTGGAGTGGTGTAGTCACTGGGAGGCATGGACTGATGGACTGATGACGACTGGCGTCCTACCATGTTCAGCGATACATCTCAGTTCTGCAGTACCACAGATGACCGTCATGTGCGTATGGTGGCGCTGCAGGGAGAGGAGCAATCCTGCCAATGCTGTGGAGTGACACACCACACTCTGACGGCACAGTGGTACACCAGTGACATCCTAGTAGTATCCGGGCCCAGGGGTGTGCTATACCCTACTGACATGGGACCAGCAGTGTGACCATACCGCCAACTCCGTGGTCCGTTTGATCTGATGATTATAATCATCGCGATACAGTCACATGCCCTTTCATCACATGCAGATTTCATTTTCACAACTTAGTCTGTTGCCCTTCACTTTTTTGCCACTGAGTTTGTGTTTTGACACTAAGTTGATGGGAATTGATTATTTAAGCGTCATCTAAAGAGCTTATATTAATTGGGTAAATTGCATAAGACTCACATGGTATTTTGAAAAGATTCCCATATGCGCTGATTAGCTGGGGTTGATCCAAGCAGCTGTGCACTTTTCTCCTGTAACATAAAAGTTTGCTTTTAGGACAGAAAACAAGGTTAAGACCATATTATGTAGTTTACATCTATCAAAATAAAACCAAAGTCACTGTTACCAAAAGAGTAACCATGTGTTATCAAATTTCCTAACATTTTGCTTCATCTTACTTTGGATGCCCATGGTTAGGAGAGAAGCAGAAATCTGCTCAATCATAAGAAAGACTTTTATTGCTACAGGGAGTGAGATCTTGTTGCAGGTGACAAGGCAGGATAGAGTGTGTTTAGAAAAATAATGAAGAGGGAATGTGAGTGTGAGCTATCGTGGCATCTGTGTATAACCCAATATGGCGGCATCCTTCTGAATGTAAATAACATAGCCGGCTTAATTAGCTTAATCAAGCGTAATTGAACTAAGGAAAATTTAGCAATATACTTTCCCTGCTTGGTGTGATAAATACAGCAGCAGCTGCTGGTGGACGGGCTACAAACAGACATCAAGAAGAAATCCCACCTCACAGCCATTTACTGTACCAAACCCCTTAATGTAACTTGTAAAGATGTAGGTATTGGCGTATTCACACATTCATTTGCAGTGTCCACTTCCTGTCCAGTAAATTTGGCAGGACGGAATTTGAATAACCTATAGGTCTGACTCATGTATGCGGCTGAAGGAGTAAAGATAGAATGGGTGAAGAATCCTGTTATACAGTCCTAGTAGACCGAGAACCACCTGATTGCTACTGTAGTTGGAATCAAGGGCTGAGCTGCATGGTGGCCTGGGGGACAATCATGAAAACACAGACCCACTGATATCCTCAAAACCCACAATCAAAAGGGGAGTCAGGCACGGTGGCCAACCACTTGGCCCGTTAAGCCACATGGTGGCCCGATGAGCAGGCAAACACACTATGGGCTAAGGGGTACAAGACAGAGGAGAGAATAGGATGGCCAGTGACATGTGAACAGGACAAGGCAGGGATGGATTCTGACATAGGTACCATACTACTTTGTTTAAATATGCCCAAGTGCATAGAATGTTTTAGTGCAAGTCTTAGACAATGGTATCTCTGAATGACACCGCAGTCTGACTCTTCCTGAAGGCCCTGAGAAGTTGTTTGTATGCACTTGCTGCCTTGACACTTGCTGATGTGCGTGTGCTCTGCTTGAGCAGTAAAGGGGAGATCACATGCAGAGATGATTTTCTGTAGCTTCTCAGTCCGAGTAAAAATAAAATCTTCTCGTTATATAGGAACCAAGTCTCTGGCTGGAAATTTCTACAACAGAGCCATTTAGTCATTTATAGAAATATACAGAGCCAATGAAGGAACCAGATGTCACAGCACAGTAACACAGGTCACTGTCCGTGGAACTGAATGAATAGGATAACCGGCCAATGTGTTTGTGTGCTTACACTGATTATATGTCAGGGGGGAAAATATTTATATCATTGTTGCGATGAACGTCATTCCAGCAAGTGGTTACGTCGTTCACGCAAGTGGTCATGCGGAACCAAAGTTTACTCACCTGTGTGCACCCGAGGGGAAGGCATTAACGGACGCACCTGCTCTTTATTTTGGATAAAGTCGGCAAAACGCATTGGTAGCGCGACAAGCAAAGGGTCAAATCTACACCAAGTGCTTCTGGAACTGTGCTGCGATTGTGTACTGAAAAGTAGACTCTGAACGGACAGCCGGTAAGACCATGAACCATGCGTGTTGGACTTTGTTGCAAATGTTATTTGTAGCAAGCACTACCTGTTGCGAGTGGGGTTTATTTCTTAATGGGGTGCGCTAATGAGGCATTGAGGCGCTGGTGCTGGCTTGTAACATTATATGAGTTGTGGTATTTGACTGTATTAGGAATAAATGGTGTGCTGTAAGTGTCTTAATGACAATATGTGGAATGCTGTTTTATTGATTCAGATGTTTGCATTAATGCGGTTTAAAAGGGGGGGTTCTATTTTTAGTTTATCTAAAAGTTAAATATTAAATTGCTAAAAAGAAAAAAAAAAAGTATTAAGGGTGAACTTTCCTTTTAATAATTCATATGGGCAGAAGTGTTAAACCTATTGTTCGATTGTCTAATTGGTTAGCTTTTCATTGCAATTTATTGCGTTGAGTAACTCATTTATGTGTTTCCCCAGTGGTTTGATCTTAAACTTTGATGTTTGGAGGAATTTTATTCAGAACAAGTTATGTATAATTGTGTGGAAATTTGAAGCTGAGATTGGTCATTCATTGTATATTTTGTGTGTATGTATATATATATATATATATATATATATATATATATATATATATATATATATATATATATATATATATGCATTTAAAGTAAAATTTTGTGTTTGCTCATAAGATAGATTGGTGAAAGTTGGTGTTTTGTGGTTTAAGGTTTTTCACCTGTAAATGCCTGGCTTGAGGAAAGCGAAGATAAAATAAAAAGGGATAAAGAGTCCAAAAAGAAGGCCTGGTTATTCTGAGTGAAATCCAGTTATATGTTCAGTTTTGGTACATCTCTATCAAGTGAGGGGTAAAGCACAGTAAGAATTGTGATCACTTGACAATCATTGAGGGGAAAAATGTAAAAATATATACAGTAAGGACAATATAATCGTAATTTAATGTATCCCTTCTGCTCTTTAAAAAGCACAATGTCTGACTGACAAATATGTCTATTATTAGCACATTTTAATAATTTAATTAATATTAAGCAGTACACCTATTTCCTGTAATCACTCTGCGTTAAAGCAATTTTTAAAACTAGCTGTGAACTGGATGCTGTTCTGACTGTTGTTGCCATGGTGCCTTATTTACTTTCAAATCGCATTGTCCACAACCTGATCAAAGGACCAAACTTTAAAATCAGTGCAGGGTAGTGTCGCAAGTAGTGATGCTTAGGCTTTAACCTATGTCCTGGAAAGAAAGAAAATCTACAAGCAAGATATTCTTGGATAAGAACGTCAAGGTATGCAACCTCTGGCAATAAAATTTTCTGTGCACAAATCAGCTCCACAATGTCTTTTAGCTGAAGGGTCAACTGCCAATCATCATCTGTGGGCTCTTTCACCTTGTCACACATGATCACAGGAAGAAGTCTTAGAAAATTCCAGTTCTGAACAGCCTGACCATAAAGCTTTACTCCATTGGAGTTTACTGCACATGGCTTACTCAACACATCAGAGCCACTGTACTTAAATTTCTTAATGCGTCTATTCAGAATTGAATAAGTGAACCACTTTTTTTGCTTGATGAAGTACTTCAGGTAAAGGGCTAAATCATAGGAAAGGATACCCTCAAAAATGTCATGGCCTAAACAAGGTGGCAGGCCAGGCATACAAACATCGAAGTAATTCAATGAATTAAAACTCAGATATTATACCTTCAACGTTTTGTTGTTCCTCAGACTGTAAAATGCATTTGGATCTGTTTGAAAATCTGTTCGGGTTGTCCGGCAATACCTGCAGAAATATTCAGAAAAACTAAAATTTTCTGTAAATCCACCGATATTATGAGACCCCAAATTGTCCCCTGCAATGCACAAAACAGTCCCTTTAACTTTTTCCTCTGCCACCGTTATTCCATTGTCTTCCAGGTCTTTTAAGTCTGCAATGAGCCTTGAGAAAACTTTGTCATGGCCAAAGTGTTTGAAGTCTTTTTCCTGACACAGCATTACAAGTGACATGTGGTCTGTACTTGATGAGGTGGTAAATTAGCCAGAGACAAATATACAGCTACTACTTTGTGCTGCTTTTTGCTGAACCTAATGGGTTCACCGCCTCAAAAGAATCTTGATATAGAATTAGTTTTAGACATGATGGGTTTTGAGAAAAGAACTCATTGTTTTTATATACCTGACCATCACTGACATCACAAAGCACATCAGTGTATGGTGCGTATGTACCCTGTGCAGCACAATTCTGCCATAAGTCTGACTCCAGTAAATGTCTCAAAGTGTCTTTCAATGGAACATAGTAGGCAAACCTCTGTGACCTTGTTTCATCCCTTCCTAAGTACAACTTTACAGGTTCTGTGTATCTAAACATCTGTTTAAAAGCCCTAGTTCTTGAAAAATTGGTTCTCATTGGTCCTTCATGACTAATGGTGAAAAGGTCAGATTCCTTCACAACATCACATATACTACCAATAACCTCATCTGTTAATTCAGTTAAGTCACTTTTCAGGAATGCACTTAATTTATTCAAAGTATATGTCTGTCCTAGTTCATGTATGCTTAGCATCTCTTCAATAATATTTTGTATAGTTGATGCTGGCAGAAGAAACTGCCCATGTAATTTCAAGTAGAAAAGAGAAATATTTCTAAGAAAAAGGTCACTGAAATTTTCTGTAAGATGGACTTCACCTTCATCAGTCTCACTAAATCTCTCTGTAGGGCCTGTAACTAACGGTTCAGTTTCAAGAAACTGAGAAACTGTCTCCTTATTAAGATCTCTTATACTGTCCACAGAACATTGTCTGTGTTTCCTGGACATGTAGGCTGTAAACGACGATCTCACAGTGAACGTATGGTCGCATCCTGTCACCGGACATGTCACAACACGTCCTTCGGCTATATGTTCCTTTAAGTGAGCTGTTAGTGATCTGACATCGCGACATTGGCGCTGGCACATAGACATATTACACGTAAACACCGTAAGGGCATTTGTAGTATCAATATATGAATCTGTGTTATGTTTACGGTAAAAATGAGCCTTAAATTCCCCATATGAACGAAACGTATTGTGGCAATCTGTAGCGCCACACTTGAACACGCATCGTGGTTCATGACGGTGAAGTTTGACATGTAAAACATGTTCCCTAAGGGTTTGCACTGATGTTCCACAGAAATAACAACTAAACATTGTAACTGCGTGAACAAACACGCACTCTATTGCTGTTTTAAACACCTAAATGCTGTTTCACATCCCGCTTGCAAATCTAAGTTTTACATGTGCTGCCAAGATACGTTCATGCGCCGTCAACACGGTACATGCTACTCGTGTTTAAAACCACACACTGCTTAACACTGCTTAAAACGATTTAATTTAACTTACCAATTTGCCCAGACACATTTATTTTATTTTATATTCCCACTAGTTTGTAGATTTTTTTTAAATGTTATGTTTGTTATTGGGTGCTTTCCACTTCATGTACCCACATACAGCGCTGGCTTAAAGCAATACATTCTGGTCCTGACGCAATGCATTGTGGTTAGATTTTTATCGTCCGCTGCATTATGTCACCATGTCACGTCGTACAAAAACCTCGCGAGAGCAAGACAGATCATCCTGCACCTCTTAAGTGTTATGTAGTTTTGCCTGAAACGCAAAAATAAAACAAAGCAATTAAAGCCGATCAGTGGCTCAAATTCTGCTGTAGCGATTGAAGAACTTTTGTCGGAAGTTGGATTCGAACCCACGCCTTACTTCGGAGAACAGAATACCCCTTACTTTGAAAGGCCATTTTCGCTGCGCAGGAGGCTTTAGACCGCTCGGCCATGGGGCAGTTTCCAGTTGAACCCTAAGGAGTAGGTTAAGTCCAGCCTTGGCTTCCAAGCTGACGTTTTTCTACATATGTGCTTGTGTATCATGGACAGTAAGAGGGGGCAGGCAAGGAGAGAATTTCTCTCTTTGGGGATCAATAGAGTGTTGTTATTATAACGTCTAAAACGTATGATGGTCTGTCGATAAATCAATAACAATATCAATGAAGTCAATGTTTATCTAAAGGAATCAGAATTCAGGAAAAGCCAGGGGCCGGACCGAGTGTAGGGGGCGTGGCCAGAGACAGCCTGCTGACTGTTCCAAATCATGGGTGCATGTTACAAGTCCGGAACATATTTTAACTTAGTACTAACTTAGCATCATATTTGATCTGATTCGACTGAATATCCCAGGTTTCCATCTCTCATGCATCTGGTGTGACGTGTTTTCAGACTCTCAGGCTGGCGCAAAGAAATCTTACGGGAATTGAACGTCTCACTCCGGTCAGCTGACCAAAGTTGGTAACCTTGGTATTGTGTGTAGGAGATTCGGTATAACTATAATTTCGTTCTCCATTTACATGCCCGTAGTGTCTTTAACCGGCTGCACAAACTGGATCCGCCTCCATTACGACACAACTTTGCCCTTATTGGCTTAAGAATTTAGTCACATACATGACGTATATCTGCTATTTCTCCCGAGAAGCAGGTAAAGCAGTGGTAACTGCTTTGTAGTTAATTTACCTGGTAAAATTAAGTTTAAATAAATGATATAAATACTGTAATAGTACTCGTGAGCTTTGTTTATTTGTTATTAGTTATTGTAATGTTGCGCTGCTTTATTTGTTTAATCGTCTAGTCTGTGGAGACATTCAAGTTAATCAAATAAGAATTGCACTGTACACTGTACATGACCATAAAAACTTTGTATCCTTGAAATAAATGTTTTTGATCTTTTCCTTGGCAGTTATCTTTTTACACAGGGCCTCTATGTACACGATAGTTTTTTTTTTCACGACTAACAGTATGGATCAGGAGTTGGTTATTGTAAAAGAAGTAATGTGCATGCAGGTGATATTTGTATAGATTTATCCACACCCTTGTAGCAGTGCTGCCATTGCAGTCAGATCTCGCAAACTAGGAGTATTAGTTGTCTTTATTTCTCTTTATTTCTTGACGCCAACCCTCTCCATTAATCCGGGCTTGGGACTGGCACCTACCTGAGCTGGCTTGCTCCCTTAAGTGGCTGGGTTAGGCTAAACTATATATATATATTTACCAAGACTACAATAAAACATCTCGAAATGTGTAGTCTAGCAAAACGCAGTTTAAAGAAGGTAGCCTACCTGGCGAAATTGCAAACAAATTAAGGGCGTTAGGCAGCCTTTCCAAACCGCTTATCCTACTGGATCGCGGGGGGTCTGGAGCCTATCCCGGAAGCAATGGGCACGAGACAGGGAACAACCCAGGATGGCGGGCCAGCCCATCGCAGGGCACACTCACACACTATTCACTCACGCATACACTCCTATGGGCAATTTAGCAACTCCAATTAGCCTCAGCATGTTTTTGGACTGTGGGGGAAACCAGAGTACCCGGAGGAAACCCCACGATGACATGGGTAGAACATGCAAACTCCACACACATGTGACCCAGGTGGAGACTCGAACCCGGGCCCTAGAGGTGTGAGGCAACAGTGCTAACCACTGCACCACCATGCTGCCCCCTAAATGGAAAACCATTAAATACAAAAGGAAAACAAAAGTGCTGTAAGACTGTATACTTATGTGTATGTTAGTAAAGGCTGTAGCTGACACAACGGACCCCCCTAATTAGAAAGGGGTAATTGTACACATGTGGCATCCAGTATGTTCTTCTATAACAGTTTTTTAAAAAAAAAAAAAACTCACATTACACAAATTGGCACTATCAAAACGAGGATTATGGGGAAAATGGGGACTGTGATGGAGATTACATACACGTAGGCATGGTATTTAGTTTTTTTTAATCTGGTCACCTTCCAGAGTAATTGTAAACTAAAACCATCTTCACCCTATTTGATTCTTTATAAATGGACAATCAGTCGTGCAGTAAATGGGGGTATAGAGAGACACAGAGCTTGTCTAACAAGAAACCCTGGGAAGCTAACATTAATAGGGTGGGTATGGATAGCAAAACCATTGATACAGATTACAGATTTATATCTCACCTGAACCCTGGCGGGCTCCGTGCCAATAGGGGTTGGGATTAGGGTTAGTTAACTTAAGTAGTAATATTGATGTGTATATTCTCCTATTCTCCAGTCAGTGAATCGTGAAACGTAATGTTAATATGTTTCTATACCTATATGTTCTGCTTAAAAACCCATAAAGGCAAGCACAGTGTTTAGACATTCTGTTACTTAGACTAGTAAACACTAAGATCCTTCAGCTTTCAATTAACCTGACACAACAGTCTAAACAACAAATGTGTGCCATGTCATTTGTCATCTTTACATCTTGTATCCTTTATATGGTAATTGGATTTTCAAGGTGGAATTGCAGGTCGATCATTTTAAGGATCTAGATGTAAACCTCCCTGGTGTTGCTTTAATATTTTTTTTGCACAATTTGCTTCACACACTTCCTCCAGCAGAGAAGCTTACAATACTACACCCCACCAAATGACTGGATGATGCCTTTTTATTTAAGGTCTGGCTGTGAGCCTCGATTACCGATACACTATCTTCAGGCTCCTGCCGGGATCAGTCAGTATGGTGGACCTTTGGAGGAATGGGTACAAAACCATCAGGAAAGTTTGCAGGTGCTTCAAGAGTATGTGAAGGCTTAGTTGGAGGAACAAGCCACACCACGAAATCGGAAACACAATGAGTTGGTTAATGATTAGGGGTTTGATGAAGGTCAGCTGGTGTGTTTGCGGAACCATGTTCGAGGTAAAATACAGGATCATTGGGATGCCTGTTTGTATATGGTAGTTCGGTGTCCCCAAGATCAGGGTGCAGTTTACTCTGCAACTCCAATGGAGGGGGACGGGGTTGTCCGTCAAGTTCACCGAACAGAGTTGCGTCCAGTACCACAGGGGGTTGTTATGTCAGGGGAAGATGTTCTGGTAATGTCTCCTGAGTCTGGGTTGCCCACAGGGGCAACAGAAATGGAATCGGATGAGGACTCTGTGATTTTACGGGGACAGGGCTGGTGGGAGGGGTCGCAATAGAGCATCCACAAGTAGGCCTCGTATAATGGAGGAGGTTATGTCCCCCCCGAGGTGTAGAGACCAGTTAAACGTTCGGTGAGGTCCACCACTGGTCATCATACCAACCCTTATAAGTTACCACGGTCAGTGAATGATCGTTCGGTTGGGGAGGAAGACCAGTGGTTTGGGGATAGAATTCTTAGCTGTGATCGTTGGGTCATCAATTTCATTTTGGGGGATGGATTGTAGCCAGGCAATTATAGGCAGGTATAGGAACTGCAGTTCGGACTGGAGGCATAGCCGGGGCGAGATGGCTGTGCATGTTCCGATGGTAGGGCATATTGGCAAAGGAGCAGGCACGGGAAAGACAGGCAGGGTCCTGATAGATTTGGTGGAGCATCGGCGGGCATATTGAATTTGCAGTGTAGCAGCCTTTCTGTTTGCTTGTTTCAGGGGTGAACAATCTTATCCGCAAAGGGCCGGTGTGTATGCAGGTTTTCGCTGCAACTCCCTAATTAGATTTCTAATTAGAGGACTGATTAGCTGAAGAGTCCTCATACCTGGTTTTGAAGAGCTGACCTAAAGGTTACCCCAAAAACCTGTTTTTTTTTTGTTTGAATGGGGCAGTGAGTCATGGGGTAAACTACTGTTCTTTAGGGGTTTTCAAGGTGGAATTACGGGTCGATAATTTTAAGGATCAGGTTGTAAACCTCCCTGGTGTTGCTTTAATATGTTTTATCTGAGGTTGTATCGTGTATTATCAAGCCAGCCGGCTTAGTGGCCTCGGGAGCGGGGTTTAGTGGGAGCAGCTGGCTAGTTTTATTTTCTTTTTTGTTTGTGTCTTTTTCTTTGTTGTATGTATATTTTGGGTTCATTATTAGGCAGGCTGGGCCTTTTGGCACCTGTAGTCTGGGTGCTGGATTGCCCATAGGGGTCTTTTTTATTGCTGTGATTTGCTGTGTCATTCACTAGTGTGATTTGTGCTGGATGTGTTTTTAAGGTTGTGCTGTGGCGTGTACCTGAGCAAACTTTGGGCAACCTGTTCTCTTGTTGGCTTTATTGACAAAGGGTGGATTAGTCTAATTACGGCCTGCTACAAATAGCTGCATATAACGTATAAAAAAAATCACCTTATGGGTGCTCCGTAGGGTAGCAAGATCTTGAGTTTTTTTACAGTACTCGGGTACGTTTTAAAATTTTCGACCAATCAGCAAACATTATTCTGACAGCATAGCTGGGAAACCAATGAAAAGTGAGTGCAACGTTCTAGAACTTGACTTCGGGTTGACGCTCCCTATAAAAGAGCTGGGTACTGCTTCAAGGCGTTCAGTTGGCGCTACCTCCTGATAGAGTAGCACTGTACGGCTCTTGTTCCGTAAAACAACATCAAAAGGATGAAAAAAAAAACAATTTTTAAAGAAGACGAAAAAAACATCGTCTAAAAAAATAAGCCAAAAAAATAATATCCGAAGAAGGAAAAACATGCAAAGTAAAAAAAACAAACAAAAATAAAAAACAATATCCAAAGAAGAAGGAAAAAAACATTCAAAGGGAGAAAACAAGAACTGAAGGGCAAACGAGGTAGGAGGAAATACAAATTTCGTTTCAGCACCGTTGGAGTGCCAAGCCGTGAAAAGCATTTGGCCAGAAGACAAGGTAAGTGTTGTAGCTGTTATTTTAAAACAGCGCTTTTCAAAATGCTGCTTTATAATCGTTTGAGATCGTTAGCCAGTGTGACAGCTGAAGGCTTTTTGAGTTTACCAACATAAAGTTTTATTTCTGTATTAGGACATTGTCAGGAACAATGATGTGTTCATCGCTATGATGTGGTCAAAAAGCGATGCATTGAATCTTAGAAACATTTGTGATTTTTCAAACAATGCTTTTCCTTTTATTTAATCAGTAAAATTTCCATCGTTTTTATATAGTGCCCCTTGAAATATGTCTTTAGCTCATTTTCCGGGCATTTTACTAGAATGCATCCTGAGAAATACACAAGCTCTGCTGCATTTCCGTGCCTCGATGTTTAGTGCCGAGTATAATTGTTGCAGTTGCCTTTTATATATTCCATGAGACCTGTTGGTACCAAGAGAAGTGTGAGACTGTCAGGGTGAATTTATCATACAATCGCACGCATAAATACCTGAGGGTTGCCAGTCCTTTTGCGTTGTTACAGGAGGACTAGAGCTGACGAGTGTGTTTCTACACACTATCAAGGGCATTGTAGTACAGTTTTCTCAGGTGGGAGAATGCTGCCGATCTCCTATTTGACAATACAGCCCTTGATATATTAGAATATTACAGAACTAGAAGCCTTTTGCAAGGAAGAATGTGAGAAAATCCCAAGTACAAGAACTGAAAGCCTTTCAGCTGGCTATAAGAAGCGCTTGTAAGCTGTGATATCTGGCAGAGGAGGTGTTACTAAGTACTGATTACGTAGGGTGCCCAAACTTTTGCAGAGTGCCATAATAATGTTTTTATTTTGTAATTTTGTTCAATTTATGGCATAAAAAGTAACTATTCATCAATGTTTGCTGAAAATATTGTGTATTTTCCCCCCAGTTCCTAAAGAGACTGTATTAACTGATATTGTTGCTTTTGTAATTGAAAAGATGTTATTTGTCAAGGGGTGCCAAACCTTTGCATAAGACTGTACACAGTGTGTGTATGTGTTTATGTGAGTGTGTGTCTGTGTGTGTCTTTATATATATATATGTGTGTGTGTGTGTATATATTTCTGTATATGCATGTGTATATATATATTTATATATAGTTCACACACATTCAAACTTATTTGAATACACATTCAAAATAATTTTTATTATTATTATTTTCGTTTTTTTTTTTTTTTGTGTTTTAAAATGTTTTATTTTTGCAATGGAAATAAAAATAAAGCAGTCCTCCGTAGAGGAGGGGTGGTGGAGGGAATATATATATATATATATACATATATATAAAATAATTGTCACACAACCTGGGTGACATGCCTTGCCTGCTCACCCAGTTTTAGTGCACCTTAGTTATTCATAATGACCATCTAGTCTCGATACACCCATGAATATATATGTATATATATATATATATATATAGTTTTTCTGTTTTTTTTTTGCAATAGACAATAAAAATAACGCAGTTCTCCGTAAAGGAGGGATGGTGGATGGAATATATATATACATATATATATAAAATAATTGTCACACAACCTGGGTGACATGCCTTGCCTGCTCACCCAATTTTAGTGCACCTTAGTTATCCATACTGACCATCTAGTCTCGACACACCCATATATATATATATATATATGTATATATATATAGATATTTTTTCTTTTTCTTGTGTTTTTTTTTTCGCAATGGATATTAATAATAAAGCAGTCCTCCGTAAAGGAGGGGTGGTGGAGGGAATATATATATACATTTATATAAAATAATTGTCACACAACTGGGGTGACATGCCTTGCCTGCTCACCCAATTTTAGTGCACCTTAGTTATCCATAATGACCATCTAGTCTCGATACACCCATAAATATATATGTATATATATATATATATATATATAGTTTTTTTTTTTTTTGCAATAGACAATAAAAATAACGCAGTTCTCCATAAAAGAGGGATGGTGGATGGAATATATATATACATATATATAAAATAATTGTCACACAACCTGGGTGACATGCCTTGCCTGCTCACCCAATTTTAGTGCACCTTAGTTATCCATACTGACCATCTAGTCTCGACACACCCATATATATATATATATATATATATATATATATATATATATATATATATATATATATATATATATATATATATATATATATATATATATATATATATATATATATATATATATATATATATATATGTATATATGTATGTATATATATATATATGTATATATGTATGTATATATGTATGTATATATGTATATATGTATGTATATATGTATGTATATATGTATGTATATATATATGTATATATGTATATATGTATATATATATGTATATATGTATATATGTATATATATATGTATATATGTATATATGTATATATATATGTATATATGTATATATATATGTATATATATATATATATATGTATGTATATATATATATGTATGTATATATGTATATATATATGTATATATATATGTATATATATATGTATATATATATGTATATATATATATAGATATTTTTTCTTTTTCTTGTGTTTTTTTTTCGCAATGGATATTAATAATAAAGCAGTCCTCCGTAAAGGAGGGGTGGTGGAGGGAATATATATATACATTTACATAAAATAATTGTCACACAACCTGGGTGACATGCCTTGCCTGCTCACCCAATTTTAGTGCAACTTAGTTATCCATAATGACCAACTAGTCTCGATACACCCATAAATATATATGTGTGTATATATATATATATAGTTTTTTTGTGTTATTTTTTTGCAATAGACAATAAAAATAACGCAGTTCTCCATAAAGGAGGGATGGTGGATGGAATATATATATACATATATATAAAATAATTAATGTCACACAACCTGGGTGACATGCCTTGCCTGCTCACCCAATTTGAATGCACCTTAGTTATCCATAATGACCATCTAGTCTCGATACACCCATAAATATATATGTATATATATAGTTTTTTTTTTTCGCAATGGACAATAAAAATAACGCAGTTCTCCGTAAAGGAGGGATGGTGGATGGAATATATATATACATACATATAAAATAATTGTCACACAACCGGGGTGACATGCCTTGCCTGCTCACCCAATTTTAGTGCACCTTAGTTATTCATAATGACCATCTAGTCTCGATACACCCATAAATATATATGTATATATGTATTGTTTTTTTTTTTTTTTTTTTGCAATAGACAATAAAAATAACGCAGTTCTCCATAAAAGAGGGATGGTGGATGGAATATATATATACATATATATAAAATAATTGTCACACAACCTGGGTGACATGCCTTGCCTGCTCACCCAATTTTAGTGCACCTTAGTTATCCATAATGACCATCTAGTCTCGATACACCCATATATATATATATATATATATATATATATATATATATATATAGTTTTTTTTTTCTTCGTAATGGACAATAAAAATAACGCAGTTCTCCGTAAAGGAGGGATGGTGGATGGAATATATATATACATATATATAAAATAATTGTCACACAACCTGGGTGACATGCCTTGCCTGCTCACCCAATTTTAGTGCACCTTAGTTATCCATACTGACCATCTAGTCTCGACACACCCATATACACACCCGAAGCTCTGATCTCAGATCAGTTCCATGCCTCCAGAATCTAATGTTACCCTCAAGGAAGAAGGGAAGCTATGATGAGTAAAAAAAAGGTTATTAGAGTGTCCTGTCAGCGTTGGGCTTCTTCGGCCTCCGCCATTGATTTTTCGGTTTCAGGATGGAAAGTACAAGGTGGCTCTGTGTTGATGAATAATCCAGGAAAAAAATGCCACAAAGGCATGGAGTCACACCAGTGGAGTCTTATCCTTGCAATAAAGACCCCTGTATGACCTTTGCTGAATATTTCCAGTTTAGTGGAGCTGATCTGTGAGTAATGCAGTTATGCAGCAGTTTCTGATGGTTTCCGGTTTTGCAGGTGGTGTCCTTTTCAGCTTGGAGGAGGGAGCCTCCTTCTGGAACCAGATGTTGACCTGGAGAATCGTGAGTGACGTTTCCGATTAGCATACCTGATCTCCTTGCCCCGCCACGGGGCTCTGGTGAAATGTAACTATTCAGTGACCCGTATCTTTCAGTTCTTCGCTTCCATGATCTCGACCTTCACCTTGAACTTCTTCATGAGTATCTACCACAACAAGCCGGGAGATTTTAGTAACCCAGGTCTCATCAACTTTGGACGCTTTGACAACGATGTAAGTTTCCCATTTCTGTCGGTGTTGTGATGTAGATTGTCCTTTTTAAAAGTCTGTAGATGGAATCTTGAAAATCAAAATATTGGGCATCGGTAATTGATCTGGTTGTCTTGGCCAATGGTATGCTGTCCGCAAGTCAAGTAGCTCTTGGGAGATGTCGGCCGTTACCCTCTGACATTGGTTTCCTGCCTCCCGTTAGTCAGTGGGGAAAATGTGATGTTTATGGATGTCTGGACAACTTAGAGTGGAGAGCATTTTATAATCATTACCTCGTTTGGGAAAGGCGAAAGAAGACGGTATAATTTTGACCAAAATCCAGAATGAGACCAAGTTCACACTGTTCCCGAACATGTTTTGGTCTTTCCTGTCCGTGCCGTTCAAGAAGGGGCTGATCTGTGAACTTTATGGGGAAACAAGGGTGAGAGAGAAAAGGATGAGCTGTTATTTCCAGAAAGGGCTCGACTCGGTACCCTGTCACATGAGCAGTGATGTATTTTTACCTGCCTTCTGGTCACATGGGTTGGAAAGGAAACCATGAAACGTTTGTTGGGGGACTTGGACACAGCCCCCACCCCGCAGCGCATGACTTTCCTGGGAGGCCCCCTGGGCTGGAAATATAGTCATCACCTCGGTGGACATGAGTACCGCGCTGTTTTAGTTGGGCCTCCTGGTTTAGGTAGGCATGTTAGCCATGGTTGTGGATGTTTCTCGTTACAAGAGAGGCACCTGTAGCAGTTTACATGGTATGCAGATACGGTTGTTTATTTTATTTTTTTTAAACGCAGCAGAATTTTTCCCGCCTTCGGTGCCTGAAGTTTTTGGGAAACGTTTGCCCCGGATGCCCACTGTATGCTTCCTGTAGGATCACAACACGTTCACCATTTTTTTAAAAATTATACACTACTGTGCAAAAGTCTTAGGCAGGCAAAGAAAATGATATTTAGATTATCCTCGTGTTGGTGTAAAACTATGATATTATGCCTGTGAAAGTGTGTCAACTTCGCCATTTCAGAACCTCTGCTAAAATCATCCTAGTATTTGCAGCGACCGTCCAATGCAGCCATGTGTTTTTTTTGACTTGGCCACCAGCACACCTCATACAGCTAGTCAGTCTCTCACTGACTTTTTAAGCCAGTATATTTAACTTTTTTTAATTCAGCTGTTGGTGAAATTTAACAAAATCATGGAACGGCTGAGGTGCCCCTGAGGAGAAGTTTGGGAACTGAAGCGGTGTTCATCTAGCCATCCAACTAGATATCAGTAACTTTTTAGAAAATAGAAGAAATTACTGTGATGTTGTCATTTGCATGTTTGACTGGAGGATTCTGGGTATTGATTTTTTTTCTTTTTTTTTACCCCCCCCCCCTCAGAGCACGGAGTACTACCTGTATGAGATTCCTCTGTTTATCGTCATGGGAGCCTTCGGTGAGAGAGAGAGAGAGAGAGGGAGCGTCTTATTGTGGAAACCCAAACCTTGCTCTTTTACATCTTAACGGACTGGTTCTGTTTCTGGTTTTCTCATGCCGGGCCCATGTCTCTTTCCCCCCCGCAGGTGGATTGCTGGGAGCACTGTTCAACGTCCTGAACTACTGGCTCACCATCCTCAGGATCAGGTGTGCCTGTGTGCGTGTGCCTGTGTGCGTGTGTGTGCCTGTGTGTGTGTGTGTGTGCGTACTTCTGTGCGCATGTGTGCCTGTGTGTGTGTGTGTGTGTGTGCGTACCTCTGCCTGTGTGTGTGCACGTAAGTGAGGCCTGTTTGGTTTTTACTGTGTCACGCCTGTCTGAAACTTAGGCATCTTAACACTTGAAATTAAATAATTAAATAAATATATCCCGAGACTGTGGGGCTGACCTTGAAACTGCCCCACACTGGTTTGATGCAAATGAAAGTTGTCCCACAACAAAATCATTAGCTGAGCCACCATGCCCCCCCCCCCCATCCCCAGGTATATCCACCGGCCCTGCCTGCAGGTGATCGAGGCCATACTGGTTGCTGCCGTGACGGCCACTGTGTTCTTCACTATGATCTACTTCTCCAACGACTGCCAGCCCCTGGGGGAGGATCAGCTGGAGGAATACCCCTTGCAGGTAAGGCAGCTGGAGGTGGGCTCTCTGTGATTTCATTGGCTGAACAGCTGAGAGGGTGTGTATCCTGTCCTCAGGCCTGAACCTCCACTTATCCCTCTCACAGCTGTTCTGTGCTGATGGCGAGTACAATTCCATGGCCACGATCGTCTTCAACACCCCGGAGAGGAGTGTCCGCAGCCTGTTCCACAGCCCCGCAGGTCCGTGGAGTTTCCAGCACGTGTTTCAGGGCAGGATGGGTCGTGACCTGAAGCCGGATTGGTCGCCCCTGTTGTGCCCTTCTTCTGGAAGAGATTATAATTACAGTCCGTTGTCCATCTTTAGAATGAACACCTGTGTTTGATATTGGTGACAGGCTGGCTAGGTCCGGGGCAGCTGTTTGAACAGTCAGACTCGTCTGCCACCTCTGTCGTGTCGTAGGTTTGTTTACGGGCCGCTTCTGGCTGATTGTTTTCCCAGACAGACAGCTAAACCCATACACACAATCCTCCTCAATTATTCAAGGCTTCCCTCATTTGGGATGGGGGGACTGTCACCCTGCCTGGGGAGAACAGGAGCGCTTCTCAAGTGCCCTGACGAATGCCACCGTAGGCAAGTTCGAACGGCACTAAACTGTGTTCATCCATGCCCTCTAGTGGATGAAAGACATACCAAAGTAACATGGCTTGGTCTTGATCGGCTCCAAATTGCACTTTACACCAGGTAGAAAAATGGAAATGATCATATGAAAAATGCCATTCATCATGAAATAATTTCTGTACACCTGTATCCTCATTACAAGGGTGAATCAAGTAAAACTAGCTGGTTTCGCTAGATTAGCGTTCTTGGGGATCAACTACATGATCAACATTTTAGCAAAAACGTGGGAAACACTGACTTAGGTGATGAATTCCACCACCACCACCCCCCCCCCCCCCCCGGCAGGTTCCTACAATCCCGTGACCCTGGGAATCTTCACCATCACCTACTTCTTCCTGGCCTGCTGGACATACGGCCTGACTGTGTCCGCCGGGGTCTTCATCCCCTCGCTGCTCATCGGCGCCGCCTGGGGGCGGCTCTTTGGCATTTTGCTGGCCTCCATTACGCCGCACAATTCCATACAGGTACATCAGGACGGGTCGCCGTTCCTGGGGAAGCGCCGTATAGCCGGTGAGGCGGCGTGGTCCGCTGGCGGAGGAGGGGCCGTCACGATAGCAGAACTCTTCCCTCAGCAGAGAGAAACCTCACAGTGGCGACGTTTTCCACTGACCTTGATTTTTTTGCACATTTTGAAGAAGCAAAACTGAAAATCCGTTAATGGGTACGATTATATTTCAGGAGGACAAGCCCTCAAACGCTTTCAGTTTGATTGAAGTGGTTTTTGTGGCGATTCGCAAAACTGAAATGGAAGCCGATTTTGCGAACTTGTTGCTGTGTAGGACACGATGACTTGGTTCTAGAGCTCGTATCTCATGAAAAGCTCAATCCATGTTGAGGCACGGAATCATAAATTGCAGGTGTTGTTTCCATGATGTTACTTAATGGAAACACCCTTTATGCAATTTCACTTTGTCAACAAATTTGCTTGTTTGTGCAGAACTTTAATGGAAACGCTGCAGGTTTTGATATATTAAGGAAATTGAACGGGGTCTTTAGAAGTCAGAGGGCCTCCTTCAACACCCGCTTTAGATTGATTTCCTCTTTGTTGTCCAATCAGATTTACTCTTTAAGCAGTCACGTGACTCTTTGAAGGTGCCCTATTGGTTAGTGCTGTATCGATTTCCTGGGCCGCCCAGCGTCATGTCGGCATAGATGTAGTTTAACATAATGTTTGTTGGAAGTAAAGCCCCCTCGAAGTTTTTGAATGAGCATGTTTTATGATTTGTGGCGTTTCGTTTGACAGACCTTGGCCGACCCTGGGAAGTACGCTCTGATTGGAGCCGCCGCCCAGCTTGGTGAGTGTCCGTCCGCGGTCAGCCTGCTTTTCAGAGCTCGTCTAGAGGTGCATGGAGGCACATGAGGCTTCGGGTTTGCGTCTGTTTACGAAGGTCTTTGCCAGGTGGGATCGTGAGGATGACCCTCAGCCTGACTGTCATCATGGTGGAAGCCACCGGAAATGTCACCTACGGCCTACCCATAATGCTGGTTCTGATGACGGCGAAGATCGTGGGCGATTATTTCGTGGAGGTCAGTGTTGACGTTTCGGGTTGGAGCGGGTTGGTCCATTTGGCATTATGTGTGAGCCTGTCAGTGAGTGATGAGCTCATCGCCTTTCAGACCGTGCAGAACTTGGAATCGGGCCAGTCGTGTTTCGTTAACTGCTCCGGTCTCATGTTTGCTTTTGGTGTGGGTGGTGCAGCTAGCCACCAGTCTGACGCCATCTTTTTTTCATCTGTCCTTCCAGTGACTGATTTTGAGAACCCTTCCGTTGTTTTTGCACAGCTGTCTAACTTAAGGTGGCACATCATGCTGTGACAGCTCGTTTCGCTTCTCTGTTCCTCAATGTGCCAGCAAATCTGCTTAGAGGAAGTAAAACTTCAAGGGGTGGCAGCTTGTGAATGTTGTGCAGATGTGATCCTAAGCTCTTCTGAGTGACTCGAATTTTCCCACAGGGGCTATACGACATCCACATCAAGCTGCAGAGTGTGCCCTTCCTGCACTGGGATGCCCCAGCCACCTCCCACTCCCTGACTGCCAGGTATATTGCCCCCTACAGGATTTTCCCTGCTAATGCTTCAATGAGCCCAGTACACGCCTTTAGCAAGACATTGGTGCTTCATTCTCACTGTATATTCAGGTTTGGTGTGTCTGTCCATTCAGGGAGGTTATGAGCTCTCCAGTAACCTGCTTCAACCTGGTGGAGAAAGTGGGCACTATTGTGGATGTGCTCAGCAACACCTCGACCAATCACAACGGGTTCCCTGTAGTCTCCGGGTTGAGTGATGGCTGTGAGGTATGTCCCTCCCACTAGGGGTGATTTTGTTTTCCTGGAGATTTGTCACATGATGTACTTTGGGGCTTTGCTAATCTGAATTTTGTGCTCTTAGCCAGGGAAAATCTGTGGCTTAATCCTGCGTTCCCAGCTTATCGTGCTCCTGAAACACAAGGTGAGTGTGACCTAAGGTTCCTGCAGAGGTCAGCTGAATAAGGAGCATGTCTGTCCACACTAACACCTATCAGGGTGCTTGGTGTATATGCATGCCTGTGAATGACAGTGCGATTGACCAATGAGGGGTCTGTTTACTGCGTACACGGTTGCGAATGTCAGTGCAGCAAGCCAATGAGAAGTGTGCTCATCCACGTTGTGACCGGTGTACTCTTTTCAACCAGGTGTTTGTGGAACGGGCTCGTTCTCGTCTCAATCTGCGCAAACTGCAGCTGAAGGACTTCCGGGATGCCTACCCTCGCTTCCCTCCGATCCAGTCCATCCATGTGTCCCAAGACGAGAGGGAGTGCATGATGGACCTGACGGAGTTCATGAATCCCACCCCCTACACTGTCACGCAGGTACTAGTCTCAGTCTCAGCCTTGGTCTTGGTCCTTGAGAACCAGAGACACATTTGACTAAACAGTCATGTTCTGCGACTGTGTTCTTCTGCCTCTTTTTCAGGAGACGTCGCTTCCTCGTGTCTTCAAGCTGTTCAGGGCCCTTGGTCTGCGGCACCTCATTGTGGTGGACAGTGACAACCAGGTGCGTCTGCCTTGCGAGGTCCTCAGGCCTTCGTCATCTCCAGCACATATCTCCATTCTCATTGTAAAATTCGAAAATTACTGCATCGGTTTTCAGCCAGTGGCCGTTGGGCATCCATCTAGATCAAGGTTATCACCCTGGTTTCCTGTGCTACTCCCACCCCTCCCTCATAACATAACCAGCTATCTATGCCCTGTTCTACGTACCAATCATGTTCCCGGTGCCCAGGTGGTGGGACTGGTGACGCGGAAGGACCTGGCCCGTTACCACCTGGGCAAAGACGGCCTGGAGGAGCTGCAGCTGGCACAGACGTGATGCGTGGAAGGCGACTGCCGCGCTGCTCACCAGGCCAACCCCCCCTGCCCCCAGTCAGCCCCCGCCAGAACCCGCACCGGTCGTGCATTTCAGCAAAGTCCGGAACCCGGGATGCCAATGACTGACTTTCTGGTTTCGTTCACCGAGGGTTGGTTGTGATGGGGGAGGGGATCGATTCCATGTGTGTTTTGCGACTTTTTGTTGCCCCCTCCCAGTTTGCACATAAAATAATTTATCCGTTATGTTTTTAAAGCACTTCAGAGAGAGAGTGAGTGTGTGTGTGTGTGTGTGTGTGTGTGTGTGTGTGTGTGGTTCTACACACACTTGGGTGTCAGTCCCGCTCTGTGGTCATTTGCAAAGCTTTGGTAGCATTGTGATATACATTAGTGTAAATGTGTAAAAAGCATTTCAAGCTGTGTGTGTGAGAGAGAGAGAGAGAGAGAGAGAGAGAGAGAGATTAGCCAGGCCAATAACGTTCCTCTTTTACTCAGAGTTTTTTGAGTGTGGTCTATTGACAGAGGGTACCACAGTTTTCTTGTGACTTTAGTTTTACTTTAGGGGAAGTTAATTTTCCTCTCCCAGATAATTGTCTTGCACATTGTACCATTAACCAATGCCTCCCACCCCTCCCATGCCAGTGTAGGTAAGACCAACCCTGCCCCCCCCCCCCCCCCCCCGGAAAAACCCTGACTCGCTTTGACCTTTTTCTCTCATGCTGGATGCTAGCGGTTTTTAACATACAGTGTTTTTTCTCGTGAATTCGCCCATTGGCTGACTGCCACACTGCCTGCGTCCTCCCCCACCCACGCCAGTACGTGACAGTATGTATCCCCCCCACCCCGGGTGATTCTCCAGGTCCTGTGTTTTTGATGGCGATTTGTCTCTTGTTGCGCCGTACAGCCTCTAGGTGGCAGAAACCCTGGTTTCTGATATATACCTGAATAAATTATGCAAATCGGGGTCAGGTTTACATGGGTCGGGTGCCAAACAATGCCAGTAGTGTGTGTGTGTGTGTGTGGGGGGGTGACTTCACAGGTGCTCTCCTGAAAATGTGTGTATATCATTGTTTTTAAATGGCACTTACTGAAAGCAGAGTGGGGTTCAGGGCAGCTTAATGATTTGCAAGGTGACCATGGGTCGTGTTTGGCCAAGGGGGCGCTAGTGTGTTGAGGAAAGGAACTTATTCTGGTCTTTGCAGGCTGTGCTAGAAACCCAAACCCACCCCCATGGCTGTATGTGGCTCCGCACTTTAAATGCTTCTTACCCCACCTCGTTTCCCATCTGCGCCCTACAACTTACAAATCCTTGCAATGTCACGTGCAAGGGGGCCCCCTACTGGCCAAGCAAGGCCCTACAGTCGCTGGTGCCCTTGGGGGTCCAGCCGTACAGTTTTTGCCAACAGCAGAGTTTACACTTTGACTAGTTATGTGCTGTTTAGTTATTTTGTTTTTAATTAAGGTGAACTTGCCTAAGTGACCCTGATCAGTTAAATAGGGTTTTTACCCACCCAACAAGCCTATCGAAAATGGACATACCAGTTAAACGGTAAACGATGTGAATCCCTTATCAGATTTTGATTTTATTCTGAATATTAAATGTCGTGTTTTAACTCAACCTTAAATAAATTAAAGTATCTCCATTTTAAAGAGCACTGTGACTGGATGAGAGAATTGTTTCGGCGTTGGCAAGTACCACCTTAGCGTACATTTATAGAAACGGCTGAAATATACTGGATAATTTTGCATAATTTTTATTTTGCCAAGCTTGATTTTCTTCTGTGATTTCTGAAATCTAATAAAGGTTTTGATGCATATGCCTATTTGTATTGCACGAGTCAGTCATGCTGTTTAATAAGAATCATTTGTATTTATACAAACAATGATAAAAAAATTATTGTATTAAATGGCGTGTTTGATGATACTGCTGGTGACTCCGTGGCACTCTTTGAGCAACGTGTCCGTATCCTAATTTTCTACCTTCTGACACACAAATTCTCAGACTAAATGAGATTACTGCAGTCCCGTTGCCGGGGTAATGCAATTGTTTAGGTGGATGTCGCTGAATGCATTTCAGTGGGAGGTCCAGAAAGCCTGGGACGCGATTTGACGGGGTAGAAATGAGATGAACGGTTCTGTTGTACCTTGCAGATTTGTACCTTGCAGATTTCCCTCGATTTGCTTATTAGTTGCTGGAAATCAATATTTAAAAAAAAATGTGCGTTGAACATGCCTTTCCATCCCGATCCATGAACCCAGTTTTCCCAGATATCAGCAAAACAATGAGAAATTCTATATATAAAAAAAAAAAAATCAACATTTGATTAAGTTTTATTAATGCTTGCTTTCATGTTAAAAAATTTTGGTGCACAATTTAATTTTTTTTTTAACACACAACATTTGGTTGAAATTGTAACGTGGAACATCAAGTCTGGGGCGCAGTTAAGGGGGGGAGATTAGGACAGTAAAAAACTTGGAACATAACTGCATTGGTGTGGGTTTGTGGCCCAATATGATATGCATTCATGGGGCCCAAATTCTCTAGCAGAATCACAGCATAGATTTCTTTGTATATTTTTTAGGTTTAAAGGACTCCGGAGATTGAGATATTGTGTTTTTAAAGTTTCCTTGGACTCCCACAGTAAATTTTACAGAGCTGGGGTCTCCATAACTTTTGCTGTGCAATAAATTTTGCTGACTGGGAAAGGGGGGGGGGGTTCCCCAAGATTTTTGCCGGCTCGCCTACCCATCGGCTCACCTTGAAAATGCCCAAAATGCCACCTGGCTGTTCAGCCCTGCTATAAAGTTGCAGAAAGACACGACGTTGTACTGTGACCTTACGATGTTACAGATCCGAGAAATAGCGTACTAAGCAGCACGTGTTTCCCTGCTGTGTTAAGGTGGGCCTTAGAAACCCATAACGCACTAATGCAGCTCTGGATGGCGGGCTATGCGTCAGTAATGCTGTCAGAGAAGATTCACTCATTAGTCTGATGTGAACTTAATCAGATTATGGGTCCTTTTTAGTCGCAGAATACAACATAATCCATGGCAAATGGACATCGGTGCCGTCTTTATGATGTTATGCTGACAGTGCCTTTAATCCCACCCCCCACCCCCCACCAATCCCTTTCCCAACTTCATGTTGTCTCTTAATCCTGTATGTTTCAGTAATATGAAGACGGAATTTCAGTATTCTCTGTTGCGGTTGTTTTATTTTTATCTCGCGAGTTTCATGCATTTTTAAGAACCGCGCAGAACATCAGTTAACTCTGTGCTGCTGGAATCCTGAGGATTGCCTTGATGGGTAGTGTAGGAGTTGAAGGATTTGCGTAGTCAGATTTAATTTTTTAAAAAGGAAATCTATTAAAAAGTAACATGCAAAGTAGTTTATTATTATTATTTTTTTTTTTTTTTTACATAAGAATTTCAAGAGAAACTGAGAGCCTCGTTTTAATGGGCTTGTCTGGTAAAGTTAGTTTGACACTTGTACTGCATGTATTATTAAACATTTATCTATCCATCCATCCATCCATCCCGGCTCCGTCAACATGCAAACTTCAGTAATTCAAAACACTTAGTATTGAGCTTCCATTGTGAGCCTTAGCAGCCAATAAACAAACCGCCAATAATGAATATCACAGGCTTTGGTGATGGACACAGACTTCCAGACACGCCCCATATTCCTGACGCATTCCTCACCATGACCCTGTCTACTTCACATTCGCAGCCCAATATTTCATTCAAACTGGAGTTCGAAAGCTTGTTGGAGCCGAATGGACAATTTTAAAGACCAACATGGCAGAAAATTCAGTTCTGAAAGAAAGGAAGTTTCGATTTTTAATGAACTTATGAGATGCAGCAGAGATTCATCTTACCCTCAGTAATCTTTAGTTATAGCTTTCAGGGACTGGGATATAGATAATTTAGAAATGTGCTGCTTTTTAAAACACTAAGTAGGATTCCAATACTTTTCCAAGACACGGTATAATAGTATAATGTATTGTTGGTGCGCTGTGGGAGGGAGGTGCTGTCCTGGCAGGGGAGACAGGTGACTGAAACCTTTTGTAGCGATTTGTTCCGCCTGTCTGTTGGGCAGAATTTAGTTTGCTCTCTTTGTGCTTCCAGTAAATCTAGGTCCCGTTCCCATCATACCAGCAAGTCCGTGCAGGGTGGATCTCTGGCTAATCTCTTTTGTTGTTTGATTCCCTCCACGGAGGAAAAAAAAAAGAACTCGAGGTCACCTGCGGTTCCGAACCACATCTCCAGCAGGTCAGTGATCTCAGAGTAGCACATGCCGTTTATAAGCCAAAAGAAAAATGGTTGAAAAGTACGACACCTGTGTTATTCTATTTTGGTATTTAAGTGACAGAATTCCACTAAAGGTGAATTAAAAACTTGCTTAATTTATTGAGAAATGCTGAAGAAGTAAATGAACAAAGGATGAGAGAAGCTGCTGGAATCTGAAGCAGACATGATGCAGGTTCGAAACTGCACAGTTTTGATCTGGAATATGGGACACAATCCACATTATAAGCACTGAGCTAAATGCCAAGTTTTAAATGGCTATTTATCTATTACAACCATTGTTTCAGTGAAAGTTGTATGCAGATGTTTATTACTTAGTAATAAGGCAATATTTGGCTCAACTATGGTTTGTCTGTTACTAATGAAATAAACTTTTCCTATATATAGAGACACAGGACTTTTCTCACTTCTGATCTAAACCATAATTTAGTCTGTTCTTATTTAACATGACACTATAATAAAAATACATCCGAAGTTAAAAATCCTGGAAGACTGCGTCAAATAGAGCAGCAGAGCACCGCCCCCAAACAGCCTCTGTGGGGCAGCAGTGAGCTCAGAGTGCATCCCCCCCCCAGGAGGCAGTGTTAGGAAGAGCAGGCTGCTGTGGGACTTGCTGGTGACCCCAGGGACTTGGTCTTGCCGTTGTCCTCTAAGGCCTGGGCGAAAAGGGCAGGGTTACGGCTGGAGTGCCGCTGGCGTCTCACAAAGGGAAAGACACTGGGGCATGATGGGAAGGAGAACATGTTAGCGTTCCGCTAACACTTGTGGCACTGCCTTTTCTAAGTCAGCCATGTTGGAAAATCCTTGACTACCGTGGAATTACAAACAGAAACTGGAGAGCATCACAGGGGACGCAAAAGCAATTAACATTACAGAACTCTGTGTAGTCTTAGTGACGAAGCTAAGCTGAAGCCAGCAGTTCACACTAAGCCCAAAAATCCCTGGAATTAATCGTTAACAACCCCAGAAACAGAACCTGTGTGTATCCCACACCAATATGAGTCTTATCCCCTTATATAAAATACATGGAATATATTACAGAAAGACCCCTTTTATAGAAGATAATAGTTTTACCTTTTTTTGGTCTCTTGTGGTTCTATGGCTCTAGCCAGCATGTTTTTGTAGAGATCGGACTTTAAATAGCGGGCGTAGGAGTCCTGAGGGTGAGAGGAGAGGCCGAGAGCCCGTTTTAATGAAGCTGTCATCCACTTTCATGGCTGTGCACAGTTAATGCTCCTACCTTCTTCATCAGGAAATAGATGTGCATCTGGGCGTCATCCAGGACAAAACGATGTGGGCTTTTCATGCCCTGCAGGGTCTTCTCCATGGTCTTGCTGTCCACGTTTACCCACTTGCTGGCTCCCGGGGCCAGGAACTGCCTGGGGGGAAGGAAGTGATGAGCCTGAGCTTTGCAGTCCCACTGGGAGTAAGCAAGTGCCACATCAGGGCCTGCTCTAAATTCAACTGGGATGCAAACTGTCCCACTGGGCCACAAGGTCGCACTCACTTGTAGACCTCTTCCACCTTCTGCGGGATCGTAGCGCTCTCGCCGTGCCGGATGTCCTCACAGGCCTCCCAGAAACAGAGGTTCTCCACTGTGAATGAAACAGCGCATGCATCAGCTACCTGCAGGAGGCGCTCATCACGATGCCAATATGGAGGAGAATTGCCTTTCATAGAGGGATCATGATTATTAATTTAGCAGATGCTAGATCCTATTTTTTTTTTTTTTTGAGAGGGCAGGGTCAGTCAGTCCCTGGAGTAACTGATCGACGGCCCAATAGTGAGGTCACTCAGCTGACTCTGGGATTTGAGCTGATGACCTCCTGCAATGAATCCCAATCTGCTGAGTCACACACTGCCCAAATAGGCCCGCAGTGATCAAATAATGAATATGATTCTTACTTGCTGACGATGCCTCCATGAAGCTGATCTACTTGGGCGGGGGGGTCTACATGCTGCTCACCACTGAACTCCTTCTCCAGGTACTCCCTGAACTTGCACCGTCCCAGAGGGTCCCTAAGGAGCTCCGTGAAGCCGAACCCCCATCGTTCCACCCGCAGCTTGGTGGGTGTCTCCACCCTGCACCAGGAGGCGTGGAAGTGAAGAGACGACAGTCACCTCTGGGGGTGTGGCCCTGAAGAGGCAGGATGGGGCGCGGTAACGCACACTCACATGTCGGCATTCAGCGTCCAGAGTGCCGTGTCATCTGTTATCCAGGGGTTGCTGGGGGGGCAGCCTTGCATCATGGGGTCATGGTTCAGGTACTGCTCGCTGAACTTAAGGAAGCTGAACACAGAAGACCAGCCATTCCCAGTTTTAGTCCTACTTTCTATAATCCTTGCAAGTCATCAAATATTCAGGTTCAATGCTGGCATATTCCAGCAAACTGGAGCTCGAAATGGTGACGAAATGATTATACGTCATTGAACCCTATAAGGAAATTCTCTTTTCATCTCCTCCATCTTGCTCTCCATAGGTGAGAGAAAGCTTGGTAGCAAAGGGCAGCTGCCCGTAGAGGCTCCCAGGAACCTGGGGGTTAAGGGCCTTGTTCAAGGACCCACAAGTGTGCTGAAGCCAGGCTTGAACCGGCGACCTTCTGATCAATATTAAGTAATTATTTGCAGTTAAATACAGTTCAATTCAGTTTAATAGTCAACCGGTTTCAATATTAGTTAGGCATCATTAATCCAGGATATGTGTGACTCTGAGATTTATGGTGAAAGATGGATGGGCAGATGGACGAAAGAACGAAATAACGAGGTTAGATTTTCACAAAGAGCAGTCCCCAGCATTTTTGTCAGAATTAACATGAAATAGATCCCCCCCCCCACCAATCAGAGGCACAGTATACAGAATACCCAGAGATATCCCCCAGTTAGGGACTAATGTGGACTGGTGTCGAACCAGTGGTCCCCCAGCTATGCTGGGACTGAGGCTGAATCACAGGTGTTGGGGGGGGGTAGGTGGGGGAGGCTGTTATCCAACCTTTCCAGGCAGATGGAGGACTTGACCCTCGAGCGGCCCAGGGATTTCCTGATGTGTTCAATCTGGTGTCGGGAGCCATGAAAAATCACACGGGGAATATAAGAGTCAGAAAAAAGGCACAGCATGGTACACATCCAAGCCCTGATAAGAGCCATGCTGTTGTACCTTTAAACAGAATTTGTCAATATCTGAGAGCCAACAAAAGAAAACGACAACACAGATGTAGATCCTTCCGAAGCAATTTTCTTATGACAGCATTCTTAAGAGCCCACTTAATCACCCTCTTTGGTTGTTCTTGGCAACCATCCCATCAGCTGAAATAGGTTCACTCTAAATTCTTTCAGGCTTACCTCTCTTTTGTAGTAGTCCGCGTTCTGTTCTGTAAAGAAGGAAGAAACAAAACCGTCTCTAAACATGATATAAGCCACATGTTTATGGGAGTTTTACTTGCGCAAAAATGTTCTGAGGGCACAAGGTTCATTGGTTCAGAGAGATAACCAATCAGACTGTAGAAGTGGTGGATACAGGCAACTAGAGGAGGGGGGGGGGTCAACCAATCAGATGTCTTGTTCCTGCCTCCTCTAGTTCCTTAGACCCACCTCCTCTACAATCTAATTGGTTATCTCTCTGAACCAATCATTTTTCCTTCTGCCCTCAGAACATTTTTGTGAGGGTAAAACTCCCACGAGCGAATCACATGCAAGGAATCAGACAGTAGGAATTCTGCTCACACTCAGCTCCTGGCTTTACTAAGCAGACATCCAGTCTAGAAACCATGAATAATATAGCACTATTACGAGTATGTATTGTGGGACTGCTGACGTACTTACGTTAGCATGGAAAACGAGAGCAGGAAGTGAGGAAGAAGTGAGACAGAAAGATGAGCACAACGAAGTGCTGTCACACTCACACACGAGCTTCCCTCGGATGCCCTCCCACCAAAAACACTGATTATCACTTCACTTCCTTGGGTAATTTGGGGGCCCAAGGCAACAGCCTATTCTGCCTATAGCTGCCATATATATATAGATATTAATATACATATTTTTTCTTCATGACTTTGATCTTATCTAGGCCCCGAGCGGCTCTCTTGTTTGCCCGGATCCGGTCCTGTGACTGACAGAGGCGATAAACAGCAGGTACTGGCATTACGGAAAAAATGTATATGCTTAATAAAAAGCTCAGACCAGCTGGACTCGGGAGTTGTGCCGGTTCCTTCGCTCAGGGCCTTGTTCTTGAACGCTGAATGTTCCCGGCTGCAGAAAATCAGAGGGTGAGAAATCCTTAGCTGAACTTCAGATGAAGAGTGAGCTCGTTTCTCTCAAGCAGACTGACGCCGGTCTAACGCTGCATTAATACCCCTTAGCACTACTGGTCACATTTCCCATGATGCCACTGGGTACAGCCCATGGCGACACTGCCCAGTAGGGGACAGTGTGACAGCTTTCCAAAAGGACCATTCGGTCCTGGAGGGCCAGTCGGTGACACAGTATCCATGATCAGGACTGGGGTACCCTGCTTTACAGAATAAACTAACCAAATGTCGATACTGAATGCAATCTGATTTAACATGGTTTCCTTAAATCCCAATTAAAGTGCTTCAGATCAGCTCAGGACATTAACAGCAGAGAGACTATTTGGCAAATTATTACGCTGCTATTTGCAATTACATCCATTATCTCTCCGCTAACATGCAGCATTAAGCCTGAGCCGCAGGAATAGAGGTCAGATAATGGATCCGGTATTCCGGAGGTGGGATCCTCTTCCAGCTCGTTTAAAAGGCCCAACAAGTGGGGGGGTGGTGGGGGGGGAGACCGCAAACACAGCATGTCTGCATTTTAGCTTCAGGCCGTCTCCCAGTCCCTTCGCACTCCTCTCTCCCAGATCCAAGCATCACCAGTCTTAGCGATGCGTCTCGTGTTTCTCGGGCAAAGAGAAAGGAGGCAGGAAGCGGCCATTTTGTCATTTGCTGGTTTTAATCCCCCCCCCCCCCCCAGCTTCCCCCGTCCACCTGGCCGTACCAGAGTGCAGAGCGTCCCTGCCTTTTAAACACGAGCAGCACCTGACTGGGGGGCCCTACGCTGCGTGGTTTTTTGGCTCAACCTGTGTTTCCGTCTAATTGGCGTCAAAACGGTGGGTTTCATCAATGAAGGTGGTGTGTGGCTGAGCGGGTTGGCAGTCGCCGCCTATGACTGGAAGGTTGCCGGTTTAAATCCCACAGTCAGCAGAGTGACATCACCACTGGACCCCTGAGAGAAGTCCCTAAACCCCCAACTGCTCTAGTCTCAATAAAAGGGTACATCTGCAAAATAAGCTGAATTTAGGATGTGATCCGCAGCTGCGTGGCTGCCATTCCCACCTCCTGATGCCGCCCCGGATGGGGATAATGGCCCACATAAACGCTGATGCTTATTAGCCCTGAGAGATGCTGCGCACCCAGCAGAAAGGGGCCCTAGTGACGGCCGGGATTAAGCCAGATACACACCACACTCTGCTCCTGTCCCACACTTTCAATTCTCCACTCTCCTGTGTTATTCATGAACTCCAAATTACACTCAGCGAGGGTGCAGTTGCTCATTCCCGCAGCCTGCTGTCCTGTCTGTCTTCTGAAAGCTCTCGTCCCACAGAACATAGGCTTCTTCCCAGCTAAGTAAATATTTCATGATCACACTGAAGCTAGTAGTGGGTTATCAGGCCTGAAGTGATATATTCCTCCCCCACAAAGTATGCATGGAGACACTCTGTGTGTCTTACTTAACGAAGATAAAACTCCCCCCCCCCCCCCCCCCCACCCCCCCCCCCCCCCCCCCGTGAATTTTGCTGAGCTCAATGCTCTGGAGATGACGGAGATCGAAAATTATACCGGAAATGTTCCATATGTCCTTACAGATGTTTCCTTTGCCTTTCCTTCATTGAACAAACCCGGTTGTCGTGGGAGAGAACTGCACAACCCCCCAGCTCTCTGTGGGGGAATGGGACCCTGCCTATGCCTTCCTGCCAATCCTGCCAAGTTTCCCCTGTAAGTTGAAGGATCTCCTAACAGGCCTGCATGTAGATTAATGTCATACCCAGGACAAAGCAATTGCAGGTTAAGGCCCTTGCTGAAAGGCCCAACGGAGTAGAATCACTCTGGGCATTCACAGGATTTGAACCAACAACTTCCACTTGCTTGCACAGATCCCTAGGCCCAGAGCCACCACTCTGCCCCACAACCTCAAAAAAATCCTAGAATCGCCCCCAGCCTGAGGCGATATTCGAGCTGCCAAGGTGCATTGAGTTCAGGTTTACCCAGTGTGTGCTTTACTCTAATCACAGCATACTGGGTTTTCGCCGGGGCAGATGTAGGGAGTCAGGGGTTTCGGGGGAGGTGCTTACTGGCGGTCTGTTGACGAGCCAGTAGGCCTGTTCCTGACATTCCAGCACGATGCGGTCCGCCTTGCGCCTCTGTTTGGCTGCCCTGGTAGGAGCAGAGCAGTCGATGGAGAGTCAGAAAGCATACTGGGTAATTAGCATATAGCGGTAATCACTGAACTGCAAGGTAGGGTTTTCATTTTTCTGTTTCCTTTTTCACTTAGAAATGGATTTCCGACTCTAGTGTTTAGGCTGAGGTCTGATTTAACAGATAGGAGGGAAATTTATGACCACACACCATGTTACTTTTTAATTTAGGTAACATCATCATCCTCTTAATACGAGATTTATTCATCCATTCTCATCTGTCCCCTTGTGTGCATTTATGAAATTGATTTCATAGCTCGATGCGACAGTATTCCCGGGGCTGGGGTGGGGTTTACCTGAGCTGCTCCTTCGCCTGCATCACCACGAAGTCCCAGGTGTGGTTGATCCGTTTGTGCAACATGTTGTAGCTGTCCTGCGGAGACGATGTTTAAATGCGACATTGCCAGGTCGCACGGCTGGCTGCGTTGCTGCATGGGTTCACGTTATGACTCACAGGCCGAACCCCTCCCAGGATATCAGCTGGCAGTGTCGGATTCACAAACCCTCTTACTGATGAGAACCTAAAATGCGTTGACCCTGACGCAACATGGCGGCAAGTTGGTGGATGTCTATGTGCGATCCTACTATGTGCATAATTGGTGGGAGGTTTTCTTACACAAAAATGTTCTGAGGGCAGAAGGAAAATGATTGGTTCGGATAGATAACCAATCAGATTGCAGAGGAGGCAGGACCAAGACATCTGATTTGGTTGCTCCTGCCTCCTCTAGTTGCTCGGATCCACCTCATGTACAATCTAATTGGTTATCTCTCTGAACCAATCATTTTTCCTTCTACCCTCATAATATTTTGTGTAAGTAAAACTCCCATGAGCATTCAGCTATCACATGATCTCATCAAGCAATGCTTCAGACCAGCGAATAAGAATAGCATTGAAATGTACATAAATAAAAATTTTCTCTTACCTTTTCATAGTCTATCAGCTGCCCTTGCTTTCTGATATTCTTCTTAGTCAAATAAATCGCTTTAGAAGAGCAAAAGAAAGACATGGCAAGAAACTGTGTTTTTCTATTATTCTAGTAAAGGGAAGTAATGATGTAATAGGCGAGCACATGATTAATAATTGGTAATCACCGTAATCTAGCTCGGAGGCTGGCCACTGCTGAGAGCTCCAGAAGTACGGAGTCTAGCAAAAAGGAGATGCTGTCATTTGAAACTATTCAGAAGCAGCGTGACAAAGGTGCTTTGTGATTTAACATGTCAGGGACAAGGCGGGTGGAAGGCATTTTGCTACTTTAACTGGCATTGGTTCTCATACATCAGTGTTTCCCAATCCGGTCCTCGGCGACACACAGATGATCCACGTTTTTGCTCCCTCCCAGCTCCCTACCAGACAGTCTACGTTTTTGCACCCTCTCAGCTCTGGAGCCCGGACCAGATTGAGAAATACTGTCCTACACGGTAATTCCGCAGTCTCTCCAACGAATAGTTTCGATATGCGTGCCCCCCCACATGGCCACCACCCTCTCGCGCTGCCCTCCATCTGAAGAAACCGTGGTTTTAGGTTACCTGGAAGCGATACGGCGTCTCGTCGGCCGCAGGACGAGCGTCCTGGGGTCCTTTAGGGGGTAATGTAGCCGTGCTTCACGATCAGATTCCCCACATGAAGTGCCTCTGAAAACACACAAAGTGGTCACTCATTTCCACGTAAACTACTCAAAGCTCAAACAAATCCACTACTCGTAGCCCAGATTTAGGCATAGTAATTCTCTAAATTTTTGTCAGTGGAATACAGTAGAACACACGATAACTAGAAACTGAGTAGGCATATTATATTTTATTTTACGGATATAGCAAGTAACTGGAAAAAACGTTGACATGGTGCACAGAATAAGCCGCGGGGATGGTGCATTCCTCATCGGAACTATAATTAATTACGAGTAATTGGGACTTTCCACTTTCCGGCTGCCTCCGCGGCCATTGGCAGTCAGGCGCTCCCGGGGGTTTCAGACCGGCGCAGCAAGCAGCGCTGCTAGGGGGAAGCCTAGTGTTTACAGGGAGGGGTAACTGCTTACCGGGGCAACAGGTTTTTTGCCCATTCAAGTCTGTTAATGCATCTGCCATCTACTGCCTAAAAGTCCCCTCCTTTCCATTCCGACTTCTTTTCCAATCTGGGCTGTAAATCAGGGAAATCTGCTCCCTTGCTATTTAAAACCTCATCTGCATCGCCCGGGAATTCAGGACAACAGCGTCTTGCAGAAGTGCATAATGAGGGAGACGGATAGCGATATTTCTCCAGGCATGACTGACTGCCTCTGGCTATCAGCGAAGTTTGCATCGGGACTATCAAACCGTACAGCTCAGCATGCGTAGCGGCGCGACTCGGGACTGGCCTACAGATTATTTGTACTAATAGCCTCTCAGCAGAAAGATAAATAATTCAGCAGATAAATTGACGCCAGGGGAAGAAAATCCCAAAAGCTTCAGGCGAATGGGGTGTCTATGTTATGGACAAGCTCAATTCTGACATTTATTAATTCACAGGCTCAGCAATATCAATGGAACAGAACATGCTTCTGTCAGACACGTGAATTGCATATGCTTACACATAAATGCAGCTAGGCTAATCTGTTGTATGGATGACAAATTCTATTACTTCATTTGTATTTATTATTCAAAAGACTCGTTTATTTCTGTTATTTTATTACAAAAAAAAAAAAACCTGATGACGTCTTTCGCCAGCAGGGGCGCCATCGTCGTCACGAAGGGAAAAAAACAATCGATTAACCTCACATAAGAGCACCAGGTAACGCTTCCCTACATACTTCTCGGCCCTACCTTCTTCCATGATGGAGTACTTCTGAATTAGCCACTCCACGATATCATTTCCTGGGAAGGCATAGCGAGGAAGGCATCTAGTTAGAGTCGAGAAATGCATTAAGCCGTCATAAATCAAAAACGCTGAACTCGATAAATAAATTACATAAATAAATATGAGCGCAAGGAGATCGATGACAGTCTTAATGCACAGGATTCCCGAAGACCGCCGATGTATGGGCTTTCCTGTGAAGGGCTTAAATGACCATTAGGACCCGGCCCCCGGGACACTGCACGGCCGGGTGTAAGACAACCCGGGCGGCATGAAAAATTATTTTTAAAAAGTAAAATATGTATCGTGCACCTGTCATCGCATGTGGAATCACTGTGATTAACAGTCTTTGATTCTTCATCTTTATCCCCATGTCGGGATCTTGCATCGCCACAATGACTTGTTCAATCTGGGATAAGAAGAATAGTCAAAATCGTGAAATCAAGGGTGACGACAGACATAGTGAAAACGTTCAACCTAGTAATATAATAATTGCTTAATGTGTGATTTGATATGTAATCGTTATATTCATCATTAAATCACCGGAGAGACACACTCATATATTTAGGCATATATATAAGTAAACTACAAGGTTTTTCCTCTGACTATCTTAACTGCACGTCAAAGACGTTATCGGATATTCCCGACTACAGACTTTCGGTTTGATCATTTATTCGCGTTATTAATTCGGCTCCTGATTACATTAAACTAAACATGCTCAGATTGTTACAACCTTTGCTTGTCGGTTCATTTTTGGGATCTTTCTGGATGGGCTCAAGGCGGGGTCTGTAAGCACAAGCAAACTGCCAGCACTTTTGTTTTACATGAAAATAGTTTGATGTCGGCCTATTGC
>NW_026043519.1:0-37632 GCF_023856365.1 Brienomyrus brachyistius
CTGCAATGTCACTGTACAGTTACTTATAATGGGCGCCAATGTAATGTGTAGAGTGGCAAATAAACTGATTCACCATTTACTCTCATGTACATCACTTAAAATGCTTGTTTTAAATGCAAATGTGTGAATGTAAATCTAAGCAGTAAAGCTACAATTTACATTCTGTTTGCATGGTGGAAAGAACATTTAATCTGCCTTTTAAGTGTGATTAGAATATCTAATGCCTGTGTGCTTGTAATAAGATGGTCGCTGGTTCAAACCCAGCCACAGCACATCTCTGCGTCCTTGAGCGAGGCCCTTAACCCCCAGCTCACTGGGCATCACTATGGGTGGCTGCCCTTCGCAGACAACTTACTCTGTTTACTCTAAAAAAAAGAGAGCAAGTTGAGAGAGAAGTTAAGACAATTTCTCCACAGGGACCAATAAAGTATCAATTATTATTACTGTATGAGAGACTGTCTAATATCAGATAGATAACAGACTCATACTGTGCTGAGCTTGTCTGAGAGAGATGATTAGCAAATGCTCTCCCACAGTATCTCAGCACTCTGTACAAAGAACTTTATATGCTCAGTATCTGCTCCTGTTTATCTAATTGTTCTCATTTTAACTGGATGTTAAGGAGTAAATTAATAAACGTCATGTAAGTGCACATTAAAATGCTTTTTCACTGTTACTTAAGTTCCCATGTGAACAGCCAATCAGATCAGCCTGATGTGTGTCTCTCTGTTTCCTCTCTGTTTCCTGCCCTTTCATCCCGACCACGACCATGATCTCTCACTTAGCAGCAGAGCAGTTTATTCTAAACAGTGGAAGCACAAAAATGTTCAGACTCTTTGGTCTTCTCATTTTCATTAGTAAGGCCCTATAATATAAATTATTTTGGGATTTTAATATTTTCATTTATCTGTATGATGTGATCAGTGGAATTTGGCCATTTAATCTGCATCATAGTTAATAGTTATTTAGATTACTATTATATGTCTTATTTGATTATGATTTTTTTTGTTTTTCTGTTTTTGCAGACACTGCACTGACTACAGATGTTGTTCAGCCCAGTCACCTGATGAGGGTTCAGCTTGGAGACAGTGTGACCCTGACATGCTTCTGTCAAGGAGAAACAACTTTTGTTACTTTGTTTAAGCAAGCTGTTGGTCGGAAGCCCCAGCCCATGGCGAAAGCACTTCTCTACGTACCTGGTGAATTTTACAAGGAATATAAAAGCATAAAACGTTACTCCTTACTGAATGCAGAGGGGAGTTTTAACCTCACTATTTCTAACGTGGAGCCGTCAGATTCTGCAGTGTATTATTGTGCTGCTGTGTTTCTTCATGAGGTCACCTTCGGGAATGGAACCTTTGTCATAATCACAGGTAAATGAGATTCCAACTATTTTCATATTTGCTTTATTATAATGTCAGTAAGATTATTCCCTGCAAAATAATTTTGACAGTTTAGTTGTTTGTCAATATAAAATTAGCAAAGATACCTTATTGTCTGCTTTGTTCCATAAATGTTTTTCTAAACATCAAACAAAAATCATTCATTATTATTATTATTATTATTATTATTATACAATTTGTTGCATTTTGCTTGCTGTCAGCCAAAAGCCTAACCTTCTCTTTATACAGATGTTAATGTTACACATTGCAGCCTCTTTAAAACAAATAACATAAAAAAATGTTTGAGTTGTTATATACAGTATAGGACTGTGCAAAAATCTTAAGCAACAAAAGAAAATTATTTTTGACGTTATTTATCTGAGCAGTCAGTGTGTATTCACTCTGAAAAAAAAAATGCATGATTTAACATATGAACTAGGGATGTGCACCATTCAGAACTGATTTGAGAATGAAATTCTCAAATACGTATCCTAAAATTCAGGATTTTGAATACATATATGAACTTGAATTTCAGTTCATTTTGTTAATCTGAATTACATTTGAATTGTGGTTGAAAACAGGTTGTGGCATTGAAATTTATATTTGAATTTAAAGAAGAAGAACGAAAAAGGGTTTGGATTCAAATTCAAGTTCATATACGTACTGTAGGTGTAGCTTTTAACTAAAATATGAACTTTAATTTAAATATGAATTATACATAAACACATTAACATTGTTATACATCATTGTTATAAAAATGTCGTTTTGTAAAGAATGAAATAATGCAACATTTGAAGTGTCACCTAAAATAATAATTATACTGTCATTTTGTGCACCATGGTGGATCTGCTCATAGGAAGAGCTGAGTGTCTCTCCTTAAAAGTCAGTGTTGGCTGCAGTGACGGCAGTTTCTAACCTAAGAAACGTCCCAAACACTTTTCCTGCATCAAAAGTCAAACTAGTCCCTATTCCTGCCATGAAAGGTTCACATAATGTCACCGATACCTGAACCAACCATGTTTATCAGAGGATGCCAACCCTTTGGCTGCAGCTTTCTCTGCACACGCTGAGAGAGTCTTCAGTGTAGCAGGAAAAGATTTCAGGCCAGAAGATTGCAAATTAAATCATGAAACCTTTGAAGATATTATGCTGAATAAATGTAATAATAATGAAAAATTAGCAATGTGTATTGGAATAAAGCATAATTGTATTTGCCATGACGTTTTGCTTTTCGCTGTAGTGCTATGGTTGAACGGAAAAACTTACTTTTGTGTGCATAAGAAAATAAATAGGAGGAACTACGAAACCAAGTAATTCCTTTTACTATGTATACTTTTTCTTTAATGTTAAAAGATAGACAAACTAGTAATGGGCAAACAGCTCTTCGGCTCTTGAATTAAATTATGCAGGTACTACAGCAAAATGCTCAAAAATACCAAAACACATCAAGAGCTAAATATGCAAAAACAATAAATACCTTCCTGTGGAAAAGGGGCAACATAAACCAAATGTAAAGTCACGAAAATCATGAAAATATAAAGTACACTTTACACACTTCATTTCTTTGAATTGAAATTAATTATATTCATCTACCTTCATACATTAATACAAGACATTATATGATTATAATGTTTGTTATTATCATATAATTTTTATTTAGGTATTATGTAGGTGCAGTTAATGTATAGTGTTACCTGATATATACTAATAAGCAGTAATACAATAAAAAGAGAGAAGAATGTCAGCTGTTCTCCAAGAAGTTACTGATTTCTTGGATGGCTAGAAGAACATCGATTCAGTTCCCAAAAATCTGTAAGAACAATTTTTGAGGATCTGTATTTTCCATTGTTATTCTCAAAGGGCTGTCATCATGACTATTTTGCTTTTCAGGTAAAGACTCCAACAGCAGGACTGTGGTACAGCAGCCTGTGTCTGACACATTGCAGCCAGGAGACTCTGTGAGCCTGCAGTGTACGATAGAGACTGGGAGCTGTGCAGGAGAACACAGTGTTTACTGGTTCAGACATGGATCAGGAGAATCCCTTCCTGGAGTCATTTACAGCCATGGAAACAGCAGTGATGAGTGTGAGAAGAGCCCTGAGGCTGGATCTCCTACACGGAGCTGCGTCTACAGCCTCCCCAAGGGGAACCTCAGCCTCTCCGATGCTGGGACTTACTACTGCGCTGTGGCCATGTGTGGGGAGATGCTGTTTGGGAACGGCACATAGCTGGATATAGATGGTAACACCCAGTGTGGGGAGATGCTGTTTGGGAACGGCACACAGCTGGATATAGATGGTAGCACCCAGTGTGGAGAGTATATCTGCTTCAAAGTTTTATTTAGCTTATTCTGCTATTAAGACATTTATTTCTTTTTTTAATGTAATGAATTTTCTAATTTAAGTGCTTAAATTAAATTACACAGATGTTAATTTAATAATTATCCATCCATCCATCCATTTTCCAAACCGCTTATCCTATTGGGTCGCGGGGGGTCCGGAGCCTAATTTAATAATTATTTCAAATATTAATATCCATCCATCCATCCATTTTCCAAACCGCTTATCCTATTGGGTCGCGGGGGGTCCGGAGCCTAATTTAATAATTATTTCAAATATTAATATAAATTGTTAAAATGCAAAATACTAGAAGTTCATGTTAAAAATGGACTATTTACAAAACAACTGCTGTAATGTGTTATCGATTTGATCTTTAACTAATGTAATGTAAGCAAATGGGAAATGTGTCTCTATATCATTATGCTGAAATCTATCTCTTTGTTACAGGCTTTCAGAAGCTGCTGGATCCTCTTCACTCTGGCTTGCTGATAGTTTTATCTTGCAGCATTATTCTGAACGTTGCTCTCATTTGTATAAGATGTAAACTGACCTGTACACACTGTGCAGGTACGCTGCCCGGCTTTATGCACTCAGAAGGACAAAATGTAGATTTTAACAAATTATAGAAATATAAAATTGTTTTATGATAGATAACATTTTCATATTAAAACCACTCTTGCAGGTAATACAGTTTTAAAATCCATTATTAAATCTCACCTTATTTATATAAACCTTTTTGTACTGTAAGATTTACATTTTTGTATTATATCTTTCATATTTTGCAAAATCTATTGAAATATACATGTTGCAATAAGTTGCATATCAATAACTTTTATTACCAAGATCTCCTTTATAGCAATTTTATTATATATGATATATGAGAACAAATGACACGTATCCAAACATGCACACTTAAATTGACAGAAGTCATTTTTACTTTCATTTTTGAGACAAAAAGGATGTTGATTGCTTGAAAATTCGGAATGTTATCTGACCACGGTATGATACCGTGCGAAATTAAATAATATATTGATGTGTTATATATTTTAAACAGATGAAAAGAACAGTGATATATCAAAAGTGGAATGGTCACGCAAGCAAGTATGTAATAAATATTTCAAATTACAAATCGTCAGTAAAACAAATGAACCTCAGACTGATTTCCATCCTGGGATCAGCATTTTAAGTGCTATTTGTGAAAATAGGTAATAGCAAACCGATTTGATCCATCCAATTCTGCCATCTTTGTCTCCACAGTGCCATGACGAGGACACACTGAATTACGCTGCCCTGAACCTTAAGAAGCCAAAACCCAGGAGACAGAAGAAAGACGGGAATAATGACACTCTGTATTCTGACCTCCGCTACAGAGATTATGAATAAAGATGCTTCTCATTCATGTCAGTCACACAGAGTGTTCAGGGTGTAGCTTTAATAATGTTCAGAGGAGGGCAGGGGAGCCAGTGCTTCTGAGACTGAATCACGGGATTTTACGGAGCACCGGTGCTGAGTTTGGTGTCAGTGTGTTTGGGGCGCATTTTTACTGGAAGTGCAAATGTTCAAGCCAGACTGGGGGCTGAGGGAGGGGGAGAGGGGAGCCACAGAGATTATTTCTTCATGGCATGGGGGGGAATAAGCGGCTTTAATGTTGTGGAAAGGCTGAGTTGCTGCAATCAGTTCTTTGATGTCACACATGCTTACTTGTCTCCCTTGTGTACCATGCTGAATGGTTTGGGGCAAACGCACAGGGACTGATCGATTATATTAAACAGATGAAAGAAACTGAATGAAAATTTCAAGTGTTCTTAAATTACGTTTTTCATTTAATTGTGTGTTCTGGATGTATTTTTGAGTATATACATGTACCTGTATATGTACCTGTATATATACCTGTGTCGTTAATAACGATGTGGATAATTAAGAAAGAGGAGTTTTGTTTCTTGCTCCCTGTCTTGTTACTTGGCTCACAAACATACACACACATAGACACACACACAAACATACACAGACACACAAACACACACACACATAGACACACACACACACAAACACACATGCACACATGCACACACACACACTGCTACGGCTCTGTAAGAACACTACCATGCTCTTTTGTGTGAGTGGGGTGGGGGGTGTTAAATAAGATGAAAATGACAATGGCTGTACTTTTGTTATGTCAGTTGTGTTTCTATAGTCATTGTATCATATTCCACAAGCTTTTTATTCTACAAGATGTACAAGCCAGTCAGTGTATTCAGTGGGGTGTTCAGGAGTCATTAGGTTCTGAAAAATGTCTTGCATTTAAAACATAATGTACTTTTGAATACTTAAGTATTTTTAGATGCAAATACTCCAGTACTTTAACTGAAGTAAAAAATTAACTGAAAAACTTTGAGTATTATTTGACGAGGAGTATCTATACTTAACTCAAGTAGTGAAGTTGTGTACTTTGTCCACCTCTGTCCAAAAGTGACATACAGCTGTAAGCTGTTTGGGTTTGTTTGTCTGCTGAGTGCTTCTCTGCAGTGCTGCAGATGTTTCCACTGGTTAGATGCAGCTCAGGAAGACTGACCCACTGACTGCACTGTGCTGGACTCACTTTGCAAAGAGTAAAAACCACACAGACAGAACAATATCTGCTTCTTGTAAGACCCTGTTTCCTCTCTACCTCACCCAGGTCACGCTTTCAAGTATTCAGCCTAAGTTATTTTATCCAAACAAGCCACCATTATTATTCATGCAGCTGGACATTTGACTGGAGCACATGATTGCTACATATCACTACTGTACATGGAACGGAATGTACAGTTTTCACAACAGAACTTTAGAAAAGCAAAATTCTCATCAGTCCACATCTCTAACCACCACACATCCTAGGGCTCCCATTTATAATGGTACATTTTTGTTTTATTCACATTCTTTTTCATCACACAGATAAACACCATCCATTAATCTTACAGCATGTATCCTGGTCAGGGTGATGGGGACGACACCACCTATATCGAGTGTGATTTAAGGCCAAGACCTTAAAAGGGAGAGTCAAGACTGAGGCTTGTTACAAGAGCAGTGGGGCACAAAACAACAAACAACATCATTATGAATGTAAAAGAAATGGATGTATATATAAATATAGGGTAATAATAGAAACAAAAAATAAGAATATATTACATACAGAGGAATATTATAGGAATATTAAAATTAACTTATACACAATCCTTAACTTATACACAATCCTATTGCATGTAACATTATTGCTCATGTGCCAGATATTAGCCTCCCAAAGGAAGCTGCCACACAGGGCATAATGCACTGGCTCAATGCAACACTGCACATCAGTGAATAAGGAGGAACAATATTGCAGATCAGCAGCAGATAGAAACTGTATCAGAAGACAGTGAACAGGGGAAAAGTTCAATGAGCAGAGTGCAGATTATAAAGCCTGACTGCTGTGGGGCCCAATGACCTGCGGTACCGTTCTGTCACACGCCGGGTGTCTGAGTCTCTTACTGAAGGAGCTGCCCTTACGGGCCTCCATAGTCTGCTGGGGGGGTGAGAGGTGTCACATAAAATTGATGACAGCCTTGTTATCAGCCTGCTCTCATCCATCTACTCTACAGTGCCAAGGGACGCTCCTCCCTGATGATGAGAGGAGTCTAAGCATGTGGACATTTGGGATAATGTGAGTTCAGAACTGGATGGTCAGCTGTACGACTTCCAGTCTGTAGGCAGACTCATCACCTTCAGTTATGATGGCAAACACAGTAGTATCACCTGCAAAATTCAGGATCTTCACTGGAGCAGCAGTGATTTGTGTAGAAATTGAAGAGAAGAGGGAGAGCACAGAGCCTGGAGGAGCTCAGTGCTGAGGGTCAGCGTGTCTGATGTGTGCTGTAAGCATACAGATGTCCTGCATTTGTGGAACATTTTGTTTGTGCTGCTGTTTATATGTGTTGTTGACGCTGCAGTCAGTAATTTTCCACTAGCAGTCTCACCTCTGCATTTTACAGGAAGACTGACCGACTGAGAGCAGGGTGTTTGTGTCTCTCTTCTCAGTGAGCGAAAACCACACAACCATCAGGTCCTCAGCTCAGGCCCACTGCTTCACTAGAAAAACCACAAAGGGTATTTTTATCTAAAAGTGGGTGAGCAAGTGAGATGTTATTGACAGCATGAATTTGTCTACTAACATTTTAAATTCAAACCTAAAAAGCAGTATGTCCAGGATGTCAGTAATTACATTTAGTCAGTATGAACAATTTGGGTGCAATAATATAGAATAATGTAGAATTTTGCATAATTCAGTTAATACCAGTAAGATACCGATCATTAACACTATAAGGTCATGTTGCTGAATCTCATTGTTAAAGTTAAATGAATCTACGCATTTTTATACACACAAGACTGTGCTTAGTTCATCTTTCAGTCAAAATCACACAGTGAGGCAAATCTGACCATCTTAATTGTTTTTGCTTGTGTGGAATGGCATCCCATGCAGGCCTGTGCTCTGTGCTTCCTGGGACAGGTCCCACCCTCTCCAGACCCCGATGAGAATTAGTAGTCGCTGGATAAAAGATTGACAAAAGATAAAAATACAAAAGTCATTCTTGCTGTCTAACCTCTGATTACTGCATGACATTTCTGATTTCTGATAACTGATAAGTAGAAAATATGTTTAGTCTCTTGCTTGGTGGTAAGAAAAAAGGAGAACCACAAAGAGCACAGTCATTTTCAAGGTTATTTCTCACTGGTCAGTGTGAAAGGCTGCGTCATTAATATAACGCCGGGCTCAGCACAGTGACTGCACCTGCGCTGCACTGTAGAACACAAGCCAGGCTGCAGACCATCAGCCCTGAAAGTTAAAACAGGACTCGTATGTGTGTCATGTGGTGTTTAATAAAAATTTACAGGACAGAACATAGTGGATTCAGTTTCCTTTGCTCTTACACTCCCAGTCCAAAGTGTGGCCACGACTGCTGTCAATGCATCTGTCTCTTTTTTCACCTTAATTTTTCACCTGTGTTATTCACCTTAATATCAAAAGGCTCCAAAGCAGTACAGTAATGCAGAACAAATATTGTAACTAACAAGGAAGTGGGGAGGTAATGGACAGAAGTGTTGGTTTTTGGTAACTCCACTCCTCTGACCTCCACTGTAATTTTAGGTTCCTTGGAACAATATTGTAAACCAGTCATCACACATCACACACATAAAGTCGACACCAACCTTAAGTTTGACACTCAGATAAGGTTAGTTGTCAAGTCAAGCTTTTTACAATTGAGGCAGTTGGCCAAAATAAAGCCAATTCTTTCTAGGCAGCACTTTGAGACAGTAATCCACTCTTTTGTCACTACTAGTTTGGACCACTGTAACGCCCTCTATGTTGGGGTTAGAGGCTCCACTATTGTTCACCTCCAGAAGGTTCAAAATGCTGCCGCACATGGAAATATGAGCATGTCTCCCCCATTTTAGCCTCACTCCACTGGCTGCCCGTACATTTTAGGATTCATTTTAAAATTCTGTTATTTGCTTTTAAAGCCCTCAGTGGTCTTGCTCCATCTGACCTCTGTGAGCTGCTTCACCCTTACACCCCCACCCGCTCTCTCAGGTCAGCTGATCAGCTGTTCCTGACGGTTCCTAAGACTCAGCGTGAGCTTAGAGGGGATCGAGCCTTTGCAGTCGCAGCTCCTAAAATGTGGAATGACTTGCCTTTTCACATTAGAGAGGAATCCCCTCTGTCCGTTTTTAAATCTCTTCTAATCTCTTCTCCTTCACCTTTGACACATTGTGAGATGTTAATTTTAATAGTAAATCTTATTTTAATCTTAGCCTTTTCTTTATTAATTAATTGATTTTTTTAAATTTTTATTAATGGCCTTTTACTCACATTGAATGTTTTGGTTTTTATTAAATTTCTTTTACTTCGTTTTTAAGTGTGTGAATGTTTTTATTTATTCCTTTGTGCAGCACTTTGGTCCATAAGGTTGTTTAAAGTGCTTTTCAAATAAAGAGCTGGATTGGATTACATTGGAAGATGGCTCAACAAATCTCTTTCACAGAATGTAAAATTCGACAGAGGGCGCAAGGTGACATTCTGTCAGGGGCCCAGAATTTTTAGCTACACCTCTGTGTTACTGTGTTTTTTTTGTTCTAGCCATCAATAACTCTGGAGTTGCTATATCGCCACCTGGTGGTGAAAAGATCAGACAAAAATATGTACACATGTTACCAACAGTTTGAAATTGAAGTGCAGAGTTAACAGGTTTAATTAATCGTCCCCACGGATGCCAGTCATGAAATTTGAGAATTGCAAATTAAAACACAGGAAAAAATCAGGAACACTACAAGATAAAATATTTAGCAAACACTCAATGTGCATCCAGGGTGACAAGGGACAACTGGAGGATGATATGACAATCTGACAGTGACATTCACAGCACTTTATATGTTGCCAAAAACAGAAAAGGGGATTAAAATCAAGAATCAGAAATCATGTATGAGGGTGGGGCTGCTTGGTGGTGCAGTGATTAGCACTGTTACCTCCCACCACTGGGACTCAGGTTCGAGTCTCCGCCTGGGTCACATGTGTGGGGAGTTTGCATGTTCTCTCTTGCTAAATTGGCCGTAGGAGTGCATGTGTGTGTGAATGGTGTGTGAATGTGCCTTGCAATGAGCTGCCCCCCCGTCCTGGGTTGTTCCCTGCCTCGTGCACAGATCCTGCCAGGATAGGCTCTGGACCCCCCGCGACCCAGTAGCATAAGCGGTTTAGACAATGGATGGATGTATGAGGGTGAGTCACAATGACGACAGCTGCTCTGTTGACTTGGTCCCAGGAGTCGTCAGCGTTGGTCTGCCGGGGCCCCCGTCCTGTCTGTGGAAGCACCCGTCTTGTTGGCTGTTCTCTCTGCCTGGGCCCCCTCTCCTGCTGCCTCACGTTTGGGTTGAAGTGGCTCCCCAGTGCTTCTGTAAAGCTCTTTGTGTATCTTAGAAAAGGGCTGTATAAATGTAACATTCATTCATTTATTCAAGGTCCCAGCCAGAAGAGTGCAGTACTACACTGTCCCCCACAGCCTGAATCAGCTGGATGTTATAGGATTAAGACACTTCCTGCATTAGGCCATTTACCCTCAGTGTATTTCCATACCCTGACAGGATGGATGACAATACTATGGCCCTAATTTTCAATACACAGTTTTCACAGGAGTCTCACCCTCATCCACATTCTCTGCATTCCTTATCTCATGCTTCTTTGCCACCCGCATCTCCTCTGCCTGCTTTGTCTCATTTTCCCACAATTGAAACACCGTCCAATTTGTCTCTGTTTTAGTTCTACCACATTAGTCCCTGAGCAACCAGTCTGATCCCGTTCCTCTAATTTCAGACGCATCTGGCTTATCTGATTGGGACTGAAGCTGCTGTTACTAGGAAAACCACATTCGTCCCACTGGGGCAGGTCTGACACCGCGTCCTTCCCATATGTCTCCCATAATTGTTGTACAGAATTTCAGCTGGAGTTCTTTCCCAGAAGCAAGTAATTTCACTTTAGCACCTGTTCAGTAAAAGTCAAGTAGGTCTTTAATGTTATTTTTAACTTTACACAGTTGAGTATAGTACAGTTACAAAAGAAACTGTTTCCCTCGGACCAAGGTGCTACTTAAATTAACAGAAGACTAACACATACCAACCTAGCAACATACTGTATGGTGCATAATGAGCAAAAACTGTGCAAACATTGCAGGACAGTGCAAAAAGAGAGGACAACTGACACCAACGAGCACAAACAGCACAGTAAACCCAGTACTGAGAAGGCGCAGTTTGGTTGTCCAATGAGGTAGCAATAAAAATAAATAAAAGTAACTGTAAACATGGCGACAATAAGATAAAAAATAGTAGTTAAATAATAAAGTGTGTTAATGAGTGTATGTGTGTGTGGTATCAGATTAGTCCCTGAGAGTTCAGTAGTCTGACGGCATGGGGGATAAAGCTGTTTGAGTCTGGCTGTAAAGGCCCGAATGCTCCGGGACCTATTTCCAGAAGGCAGGAGGGTGAAACGATAATGTGAGGGGTGGGTGGGGTCATCCACAATGGTGGTGGCTTTGCGGATGCAGTGTGTGGTGTGAATATCTGTGATGGAGGGGAGAGATATGTTAGGGTTATCTTCTTCTGAAGATGCGCTGGAAACAAACCAGTCTCTGAACACAGAACAACGCAGACAGCTGTGATGACGTTTTACTTGCTGCAAGGTGTAGGGAATCCACTTGCAGAGTCTCCGCAGTTTCAGCAAAATGATGGTTTATTGAACAGCAAAAATAATACAATGTAATACAGTGTAGAGACACACCGGGTACTGAAAGGCAGCTCAGATACAAATTGAAGACAGTTCTTCACCCCCCTTTATACCCAAAAAGGCCCTCCCCACCAAGGTGTTGTGTGTAGGTGTTGTGAGTGAATTTACATATAAAGAGTGACCCCCTGGAGTGTGAGGATCCTGAGACAGGGACGGGACAGGACAGGGTGGAGACTTTTATGATCATTGTAATTCAATTCTTATCACCTTATCTTATCCTTATCACCATAGTGGTGCCAACTGGAACCCCCATTCTCTCCCTGGCTTCCCCCATGATCATAAATTCCTAACATTGTCTGCATTCAAATGATCAACCAAGAACCTTGGGACATTTTTACCACTTTTCCTTACAAAGGGAAGCCCGGTCCTGACCTCGAGGTGTCAGCCTCTCAGTCGAACTCAGCCAACTTCGAAAGAGTAACTCCCCTCGCAGTGTCTTTTATTGAGGTACACAAACAGGATATGCAACTGACATTGAACATTGTTTGTCACCATATATGGGGTGGAAATATTCAAGCGACAGTTCTTGAGACGTGTTATTGCTCAATTAAGATCAAGCTGCGGCAGGGTGTTGTTTCTAAGCGTCTAGCAAAATGATGATAAAAAAAGTACATATTTCTCTAACACGATACTCCCAATGATTTTCTCACCTGTCATCACTATCTGTTGTAGGGACTTGTGATCTGAGGCGACACAGTTCTCAAAGCAGACCGTGATGCAGCTGCTCAGGGTGCTTTCAACAGTTCCCCAATAGAGTGTGAGAATGGGAGATGGGCTTTTCTGAGCTTCCGTGGAGAGTAGAGGTGCTGCTGTGCTTTCCTTACTATGGAGCTGATGTTGAAGGACCTGGTGAGATTCTCCGCCAGATGGACAACAAGGAATCTGGTACTCTCTACGATCTCCACAGATGAGCCATCGATGTGCAGCAGAGAGTGGTCACTCTGTGTTTTGTGTTCTTCTAACGTCAACAACCATCTCTTTGGTCAACATTCAGAGACAGGTTGTTGGCTCTGCAGCAGTCCGATAGTCATCACACTTCCTCTTTGTATGCTGAGTCACCGTTTTTATTGATGAGACCCACAACAGTCTTGTCATCTGCCTGATGTTGATGATGGAATTCGAAATGTGCATTGCTGCTCAGTTGTGAGTCATCGGAGTTAACAGCAGTGGGCTGAGCATAAAGTCCTGGGTTCCTGCTACAGCGTCTGAGCAGTTGCCTTCGTCGCCCATAGCTCCTGCGCAGCCCGAGCAGCCGCCTCCGCTGCCCCCTGCGGCCCCAGAGCCCGAGCAGCCGCCGCCTGCTTTGCCCGTAGCTCCTGAGCAGCCGCCTCCGCTGCCCCCTGCGGCCCCAGAGCCCACGCCCGAGGCGCTCCCTCCGCCTCAAATGACTGTGCCCCCTGGGGCTCTTGTTCCTGGCCCCACTCCTGTCCCTGACCCAGCTCCAGACTTTCCTGCCCTAGTCCCCGAGGAGGTCCCGGACAGTCTGACCACCGTGTGTGCCACGCCCCCTGATTATCCACGTGTGCTTCCCTGATCGTACCCAGCTGTGTCCGATTATTTTCAATCAGTCCTGTCTATTTGAGTTCATGTCTTACTAGAGTTCAGTGTCCGTCATTGAAGTCCGTCTGCGTGAGATGTTTCCTGCACCCCGTGTTCCTAATAAATCCCCGTATCCTGCCTGCCTTGCCTGTTTCCTGCCCGTCCGCCGCTCCCGTTAAATGGCGATCGTGACACAAGGCACACGCACATCAAGTACCAATGCAGCAAATACAGATGAACAATTTAGGAGGAATACTAGTCAAAGGAAGGAAGAAAAGCAGCCCACCCTATCTCATGGTCACGGACACAAACATCAGGGAGTGTTATGAAGAAGACATCACACTTAACACCATTGGTTTTATGCAGTGAATTACACCAGAGAGAGTTTTTACATTCTAGCTGTGTTACGTAACATTCCTCAGCCTTCAGGTTTTTTCCACACAATGCACGACATGCAGGGGTGCCAAACAAAACAGCGGAACTGCAGTGTAGCCAATTATTTGTTTCAGTAGTTTTAAGAAAACTAGAACATAAAATGTTTGTTTTACTTAGTCCACAAAAGAGTTTTTACCTATCTTAGTGTATTTTACATCACATACACTCTCGGTCCGTTGTGGAGTCCATCCCACTGTAGTTGGAGAATGCTGCCATCAGTCGCTTGGTGTAGCACTCGCAGGATTTACCAGGCTCCTGTTTAAACTGATGCATCATGCCCCAGTCCATGCGCAGGAGGACCAGTCTCTGAAGGGCTGTCGCATGGTGAGGCCTGTTCTGCCTGGGGTCCAGCAGGTCACTGGCAATGTCCTTCAACTCACAGTGGGCTTGCGTTCATAGTGGGGTACCGCAGGGTTCGATTTTAGGACCACTATTGTTCCTAATTTACATAAATGATATGGATACCAATATATACAGTAAACTGGTGAAATTTGCAGATGACACCAAGGTGGGTGGTGTAGCAGATACTGAATTAGTGGCTCAGCAGCTACAGCGGGATCTTGATTTAATTAGTGACTGGGCCGATACCTGGCAGATGAAATTTAACGTCGATAAATATAAGGTACTCCATCTAGGGAGCAGAAATATAAAGTACAGGTATTTCATGGGTGTCACTGAAATAAAGGTAGCTGATCATGAGAAAGACCTTGGTGTGTATGTTGATGCTTCCATGTCCCATTCTCGCCAGTGTGGGGAAGCAATAAAAAAGGCCAATAGGATGTTGGGGTATATCTCCAGGTGTGTGGAGTTTAAGTCAAGGGAGGTAATGCTAAGATTATACAATTCCTTGGTGAGACCTCACCTAGAATATTGTGTGCAGGTTTGGTCACCATATCTTAAAAAGGACATTGTGGCCTTAGAAAAGGTGCAGCGTAGGGCCACAAAAATGATTCCTGGTCTTAGAGGAATGTCATACGAGGAACGGTTACTTGAGCTAAATCTGTTCAGTCTCAAGCAAAGGAGATTGAGGGGGGACATGATCCAGGTATATAAGATTCTAACAGGTTTGGATGCTGTTCAACCAAATAGTTACTTCAGCATTAGTTTAAATACACGAACTCGTGGCCATAGGTGGAAATTAGCGGGAGAACATTTCAAGCTGGATTTAAGGAAGCACTTCTTTACGCAGCGTGTAGAGTATGGAATAGTCTTCCTGATAATGTAGTGCAAGCTGAATCCTTGGGTTCCTTTAAATCAGAGCTAGATAAGATTTTAACGACTCTGAGCTATTAGTTTAGTTCTCCCCAAGCGAGCTTGATGGGCCGAATGGCCTCGTCTCGTTTGTATAGTTCTTATGTTCTTATGTTCAACTCCTTCATCTACAGTGTCAGATGAGCAAACCTTATCTCCCCCTTGAGGATTTGGACATACCAACATAGGGGCAAGAATTTCTGCTACCTCGTCCTGCTGCCTGAGTGTTTCGCCACGGCACTTCTTCACCGAGAAGGAGGTAGAGTCGGGTGCTGAATGGTTATGATCCTCGTCTGCAGGGGGGAGAGGGGAAGGGGCAGGGGAACCACTGGCTACTCCTCCCTCGGTGGCATAAGGAGGAAGCTGCTGTTTGGGCAGCAATGCTTGGGCAGGAGCCACACAGTTTATTTCTGGGTATCTAATTAGCGGACACCATTAGGTCCCTTCAGGGGCTCCACAGACAAACTCATTGACAAAATAGAATTGTCACAGAAAAATTCTTTGTCACATGCTCAGTCGACATGGACTGTGTGCTATTTACATATTTTTGGCACAAACGAAATCTCATATGCATATCGATGTATCTTTCGCACAAGTGGACCTCCATCACTTTAAAGAGGGTAAACTCTGATCAGGAAATTTACGACGTCAGAATAAACGGATTTTTTAACAGAAGTAACTGACATGCCCTAATAAGGAAATGCATACAATCAGAATACAATATCTGTGGTTTTTAACAGTGGTAACAATCTGATAATGAAAGGAATCAGATCAACATTTCTATAGCATGTAACAGAGCTTGCTCCCCTCCAGAACTCATTGTTCCAGTAGTTATCTGAAATCATCTGCAGGAGCTATTCTTTTATTTGTATATTAAGCATAATTATTCATGAATATTATTGATTATGTTTATTTGTTTAATGTTTTTATTTATTCGTATTTATTGTTTATAATATAATGTTATATAGTATTGCAACACTTGAAACGAGAGGTACTTGCCTGCCTTAGTGATATTTACTATTGTCTAAGTGTATTCCCACCTGTAGGAGGCAGCAATGGTTGTTATTAAAGGTGCTGAGATTACGCGGCTCAGGGCTGAAGGTGCAAAGTGAAACAGTCATTGACCGTATTTGCCATGTGTGATGGTGTCTGCATATCGGCCCTTTTGCGCCAAACAAACCAGTTCAAAGTACTGTGTGTTAAAATATCATATGAATAAATCCTCTCAAGAACTAAACTCAATATCGTATCCTCATCATTCAACGCGTCTGACTTTTGCACCTCTTACCACAAGGCAGTGGATTACATGGGGAAATTACAAACAAGGAGAATTTAATCTGTTTTTCCTCTACATTGTCGTTATTCAGAATATTACAGACTATGAACAAAAACGGACAATGTAAGAAAATAAAAAAATGTGTATGACAGAAAGCTAGAGTATTTTTGCAATGGTGAGCACTAGCTGGTTTATGTACTAGCTCACACTCAAGAAACAGCATAAATGCTACTCATACACAGTTGGGGGGCAGGGGTCAGTCCTTGTGCCTGTAATGAGGTCACCAGTTGAAACTAACCCAGCCTCAGCACGTCTGTGGGTCCTTGAGCAAGGCCCTTAACCCCCAGCTCCCTGGGCGCCCCAACAGGTAGCTGCACTTCGCGGACAACTTACTCCACAAAGAGTAAGTTGAGGGAGACATAAAAAACACAATTTCCCCACGGGGATTAATAAAGTCCATCCATCTATGGAATATTATTTAGCACTATATAACGCAGAATATAAGAATTACGATTTTATAAAAAGTATGCCAAATATCCATGATATAATCATTACAATGTAAACATTATAATGTAATCAACACAATGGAACCAACTGAGTATGTATTTGCACCTTTTGTTAGTCTGAGTTTCTGTTAGCTACTTTGTTAGTCCTGAATCTATGAATATTCACATTTTTATCGCGTATATTTTATCACTATGTAAAAGGACAAATATATTATCAACCTTTTAGTGAGACAATGTGTAAACGGCTGAAACTACCAAGGTTTACTACTGAAGGAAGGGATTCACCTGAGTTCACCAAAAGTTCATGGCTGAGTATTTTTAAAAAACCAAGTGGAGCTGCTCGCGCCACTATTATGTTCAACCGAGAGGCCAAACGGTAAAAGAAATGACTGTCAAACTTATCACCTAGGGGTAAATATAAATCTATACAAATATCACCTGCATGCACATTACTTCTTTTACAATAACCAACTCCTGATCCATACTGTTAGTCGTGAAAAAAATAACTATTGTGTACATAGAGGCCCTGTGTAAAAAGATAACTGCCAAGGAAAAGATCAAAAACATTTATTTCAAGGATTCAAAGTTTTTATGGTCATGTACAGTGTACAGTGCAGTTCTTATTTGATTAACTTGAATGTCTTCACAGACAAGACGATTAAACAAATAAAGCAGCGCAACATTACAGTAACTAACAACAAACAAAGCTCACGAGTACTATTACAATATTCATATCATTTATTTAAATTTAATTTTACCAAGTAAATTAATTGAAAAGCAGTTACCGCTTTACCTGCTTCTCGGGAGAAATAGCAGATATACAAACGTCATGTATGTAACTAAAATCTTAAGCCAATAAGGGCAAAGTTGTGTCGTAATGGAGGCGGATCCAGCCTGTGCAGCCTGCTAAGAGGTGCTGCCTGATGTGTCTTGCTCTCGCGGAGTTTTGGTACCATGTGACATGGTGACGTAATGCAACGGGCGATAAAAAATATAACCATGATGCATTGCGTCAGGACCAGAATGCATTGCTTTAAGCTAGCGCTGTATGTGGGTGCATGAAGTGGAAAGCACCCAATAATAAACATAACATTTTTTTAAAAATGTTTTCTTCACCGGTGCAGTGAATTTAAATAAAGAGCTATGATGGTGCTGCAAATGGCTTTGCATAGTAGTTAGTAGTAGCATTAGCCGCTGTGTGCGGCATTAGCTTTCTACAGTCCTTACAGATGGTTCGTGTTTTGTCTGTCTCCCTTTCGCCATTTATATTTTCCGCCGGGCACCCGAAATGCTGACACACAAAAGATTCAAAAGTGTCTGGGGTATCTACTATAGTAATTTAGTCAGATGCCGACATATTTACAGCAGCTCATTTGCAGCGCATTCGTGAAACGGCTTTTCGCTCCAACGAGAAATCTCGTCATGTTGTAATATCGCGAGATCTCGTGACACGCGTTTCACTCCCACTTCTTAGTAACAGTCATGATTTGATAAAGTGACAACCTGCGTAATAATTGGTAATACATAGAGTTTGCTATTGTTCAGGCTAGCAGACTGTTATGGCTTGAGGTTAATGGTGCCTGTTACTTGTGAATTTTCACATTTGCAGGGATCTTCTGCCTCGTGAACGTGAAACGGGTAATTATGCTAAAAGAAGAAAAAAGCAGAACTGCAATGTGTGTAAGGCTGGTGCTGATTTTTCAGTCTGAACACAGTAAAATTTATACAAATTACCTGTATTCAAACTTGTATTCTTTATATAGTTTGGTTAATTACTATTTAAAAGTTTTATCTGCGCTCCATTGTATAACTTATATTGGAGACTTGTATGTACTTTTCGATTGGAAATGGTTAGCTGTATACAGGGGCGCCGCTAAGGGGGGGAAAGTTGGGACAATTCTAAGGGCCCACGCCCTTTAGGGGCCCCCAGAGATCTGAATGGGTGTGATAGGGGGGCCCAACCTCATATTTTGTCATAGGGCCCAAAATTGCTAGCGGCGCCCCTGGCTGTATATACTTTGAATATTTTTATGATTAATTTCTTTGTTTATTTAATTTGGCAACAGATCTGCACTTTTAGCAGTATTGCTGTCAATTTTTGTGAAAGTTGTTACTAAATAAAACAAAAGAAGCAGACTTGTGTAAATCCTATATTGGTCGTGTATTCTTCCTGTAGCGTAGTGACAGCTTTTTGTACGGAAGCCGTGAACGGCTGTGCTTGCAAATATATTTTCTTCTGAATAATTAGAAGGATAAGCATATTTTGTCGCCGCCGCGAGATAGTCATGCCATACACAGCTCTGCTCGTTTTTGTACTGTAACCGTGTTACTTAATTTGCGAATCCATGAATTTAACGTTGACATTAAGTCAACATTGACATTGACAACGTTGACATTAAGTGTTGCACCTATCTAGTGTTTTACCGTGAAGGGCATGTTATATCTTGTCTCTAAGTCGCACTATGGTCCAGGGGAATGCTATGTCATATTAGAACATGTGTCGATGATGTGGCAATATAAATATTTTAGAATACTGTCAGTTTTAGTTTCAGAAATCCATCATTTGAGAAAAAAGGCCAGTCACGACAAATATATATGGAATATAACAACAGAGGTTAGCTGTATTTGTTTAAGTGTAAAGATGCACATAGAAACATGCATGAGCTCATCTGAGAATAAACTGAATGCAATGAAGATTTGTGACTCCTGCTGGAAAATGCGAATAGTGGCAGGGTCTTCAAGCAGTACATTTGTCTGAGAGTCAGTTAATATTAGGAAAGGCACCGTTTTTTTTTCAATGGCGCTAATTATCAAGAAGGAAATGGAGTACCCCAGTACCTGGTTTACGGGCACTGGAAGCTCCAGTATCAGTCAGACTTTCATGTAAGTATATGTGTGTTTAATGACTTGTGCATGTTTCATCTTTACCAGGGGCAGAGGGGAAACTCAATAAATAGCCTTCTCTCACACTTCCAGGCCTGCAGAACTGAGCATGTCCCCTGGTTTTGTGCATATGTCTGTAGGCTTTGAGTTTTTCCTATGGGGGCTTCAATTTCCTCCCAGAGTACAAATACGTGCAGATCAGTTGCATTGGGGAGTCCATACTGTGATGCTGAGTGGGTGTAGGAGGAGATTGAGAGATGAAACTCCGGATGATTTACTCCCTCGGCTAACTAACCAGAACAGGATCGTACCAATACCAAAATGATAAGTTTATAAATGTTTTTCACTACCCTGATTCATTCAGTTATTTCTGTTTGTTAATTCCATCCCCCAAGCAAATACATAAATAAACAAACAAATATTCAGGGGGAATGTGTCATAGGTGATAGAATCAGTGGATGAATCTAAAGAAAAAAAGTAATGATTTCTTTCTCTCCAAAACACAATGCACAAAACTCTTAAGTTAGGTAAGACATTGAAATTTTATGACAGTAGCATGATGCAGAGGAACAACAGAAGGAAAAATCTAACTAAACCTGAGTCAACTAGGACTAATTACACTAAATTAAGTGGAACACACAAAATACCTAAAACAACTTAATAAACAAGCAAGAAATATTACATTTGATTAACTATACTGATGCCTGAGGGAAGTTCTTGTGCATAATGCAGCAAGTATATACAGCTGCAGAGACACTACACATAGTGCAAATAAATTAAAAAGTATACAGTACACACACTGATTCCTGAAAAATCTAAATACCATGGAATACTAATGAAATACTGATGATGATGATAATAATAGAAATAATAATGAATTAGTTTAGGGTATTATGCAATTGACATGTACAATTAAAAAAGAAATTGCACCAGACATTTCCTGTGGCAAAGAAGGGTTGCTTTGTGCCACATTACTCAAGTCAATTCACTTTATTTTGTATAGTACATTTTCATAGCCTTACATTGTCTCAAAGCACTTTACTTTGTCCCTGCCCAATTGTCCCAGTGAGCAAGATCTAGCCTGAAAAATTAGAAAGCGACATTGGCAAGGATAAACTCAGTCATAGTAAGAAACCTTTGGAGGAACCAGAGTGAAAGGGGGAGCCCATCCTCCACAGGTCAGAAGTCACGTTAACAAAGTCCTGATTTATATGGTTTATATGGTTCAATTAGTTAAGTCCGGATGTAAATACAGAATAACTGGCAGCAGGGCACACAGGAAAGACGTAAACAGGCAGGAGGGCAGGCAGGAGGGTGGCACAGGCAGGACGTAATGGGCAGGAGGGCGGGCAGGCAGGGCAGCACAGGCAGCCAGAACTGTTTTGCCACTGCAGTTTGTTTTACAATTTCATCTGCATTTGTTCCCCCAAGGTATAACAGCAGCTAATTTATGAACATGCTGCTTTTCAGAAAAGAAGTTTAATTTCCAGGAGCTATGACCAGTGCATACATTTAGTGTTGATGGTTCTTTGTAAAATGGATGTTCTGTACTTTTATTGATCTGTCCATCCATCCATCCATCCATCCATCCATCCATCCATCCATCCATTCATCCATTTTCTAACTACTTCTGATGAAGTTCCGGGTTATGAGGTATCCTGAAGCCCAGGCAATATGGGACAAACACACACATGCACACACATAGGGTATACCTATCCTTATGGGGCCCGCTCATTGACTTCTATTGGATAAATGCTAACGCTAACTATGACAATCTTAACCCCCACCCTGCCCTAACCATAACCATAAGTAACCAAGCAAAATAAAAGAGGTTTTGCATTTTTAGTTTTTCCACAGCAGTCACAGATTTTTATAAAATAGAGTTTTCCTGGTTTTCAGTTTCGTGGTCCCCATAAGGGAAAAAAAAAACAGGTATTTATCACGCTATGGGGTAGGATAGGTATACCCGCTCGCACACACACACACAGACATGCACACAAATGGATAGATCACCACAGTTACTATGGATGTCGATCCTGCAATAATGAGACAGAACTATCATACTTAACAGGATCATATCCCTAGTTCTACATATGCATAATTATATTTAAAAAAGATCCCACGCACCTAGCACATGAGATGTTTGAACTTCTGCCCTCTGGTAAACGTTACCGCAGTATGCATTGCAGAACAACCAGATTTAATAAGAGCTTCTAACCCCAAAGCCATCAGAATACTAAATGCTAATGAACATACGTTTATGTGAAACCCTACTCTCTCTTACTCTCTGTGCACTTTATTACCACAACTGGTATTAAGTTTACTTTTTATTTATACAGTATAGTGCAATAATATAATCACGATTTGTGTGTGAGTGTGCCCTGTGATGGGCTGCCCCCCATCCTGGATTGTTCCCTGCCTCGTGCCCATTCCACATTCCGGGATAGGTTCCGGACCACCCGCGACCCAGTAGGATAAGCAGTTTGGAAAATGGATGGATGGATATAACTAACATAAGACAGACATTACACCTAACAAACAATAAACACGAAATAAAGGAGTGGATACAAAAAAAATGTAATGCAATGACCAGATTTAACACCTGGATTATGTCCCCCCTTAGTCTCCTTTGCTCGAGGCTAAACAGATTCAGCTCAGCTAACCTCTCCTCATTAAACATTCCTCTAAGACCAGGAATCATTCTCCCAGCCAAGCAAGCCTGAGTCCGGCTTCCACTCCCCCGATCCCCAGCAATGTTAACTTGGAAGGGCGTATTCTGTATGCACAACTGAGACAACCCAGGTGGAGCTTATCGGCTGGCAAAATTGCCTTCAGGTATCACCCACCCTAGTGAGAGTCCAAGCTAGGGCCGTTCTCAGAACTCACCCTAAACGAAGTCCTGCTCAAAAGTTGTAATGACCGCCTGAGGTACCTGTCAGCCTTGCCCGTAATGAGTCAGTGGGTGTAGCCGGGCTGACACGCTTTTGGGCATCCAATTGCTGAGAACTCCCCTTCGGTTCTGACAAACTGTACGATCACAAGCAGTGACAGCAGAGCCACAGACAAGCTCAACCAACAGAGAGCGAATGGTAAGCACCCAGCACCCGAAGGGCTCAACTGATCACATCCAAACGACTTCCTGATGGGATTGTGTACGTAACTGGTTTACTGTTGTTAATAGTGGTTGAACTTCTATGCAAGTCCCCTTGTTGGGGGAGATGGAATGAATGAAAGCATAAGGTGAAATAAAACCTAAAATAAATCAAAAAGGTTAAACGGGAATCAAACCAAATGAATTGTGTTTCTTATTCAATTGTAAACATCAATTAGTTATGCAACAATAACCTAATTGGATGTTAATGTATTGTGATCAAACTGATTTAGTCTGTGAAGTTGATTCCTGCTTTCAGGCAAGAACCTGTGTGTCCAATTATGCGTGTTGTATCACCGCAGTTGACCACCAGAGACCCAACTCAGATGTTGTTAACCTACTATGGCGGACCACTAGAGGTGCAATTTCAATGGAGTGGCACTGCTATGGCTTGCCACTAGAAGCGCAATTTCAAAATTGAGTGGTAGTTCTATGCCTGACCACTAGAAGCGCAATTTCGAAATGGAGTGGTAGTTCTATGCCTGACCACCGGGGGCGCAATATCGAAATGGAGTTGTAGTTCTATGCCTGACCACTGGAGGCGCGATTTTGAAATGGAGTGGTAGTTCTATGCCTGACCACTGGAGGCGCAATTTCGAACTGGAGTGGTAGTTCTATGCCTGACCACCGGGGGCGCAATATCGAAATGGAGTGGTACTTCTATGCCTGACCACCGGGGGCGCAATATCGAAATGGAGTGGTAGTTCTATGCCTGACCACCGGGGGTGCAATTTCGAAATGGAGTGGTAGTTCTATGCCTGACCACTAGAGGCACGATTTCGAAATGGAATAGTAGTTCTATGCCTGACCACTAGAGGCGCGATTTCGAAATGGAGTAGTAGTTCTATGGCTTGTCACTAGAAGCGCAATTTCAAAATTGAGTGGTAGTTCTATGCCTGACCACTAGAAGCGCAATTTCGAAATGGAGTGGTAGTTCTATGCCTGACCACCGGGGGCGCAATATCGAAATGGAGTGGTAGTTCTATGCCTGACCACTAGAGGCGCGATTTCGAAATGGAGTAGTACTTCTATGGCTTGCCACTAGAAGCGCAATTTCAAAATTGAGTGGTAGTTCTATGCCTGACCACTAGAAGCCCAATTTCGAAATGGAGTGGTAGTTCTATGCCTGACCACCGGGGGCGCAATATCGAAATGGAGTGGTAGTTCTATGCCTGACCACTAGAGGCGCGATTTCGAAATGGAGTGGTAGTTCTATGCCTGACCACTAGAGGCGCAATTTCGAACTGGAGTGGTAGTTCTATGCCTGACCACCGGGGGCGCAATATCGAAATGGAGTGGTAGTTCTATGCCTGACCACCGGGGGCGCAATATCAAAATGGAGTGGTAGTTCTATGCCTGGCCACTAGAGGCGCAATATCGAAATTGAGTGGTAGTTCTATGCCGGGCCACTAGAGGCGCAATTTCGAAATGGAGTGGTAGTTCTATGCCTGACCACTAGAGGCACGATTTCGAAATGGAATAGTAGTTCTATGCCTGACCACTAGAGGCGCGATTTCGAAATGGAGTAGTAGTTCTATGGCTTGTCACTAGAAGCGCAATTTCAAAATTGAGTGGTAGTTCTATGCCTGACCACTAGAAGCGCAATTTCGAAATGAAGTGGTAGTTCTATGCCTGACCACCGGGGGCGCAATATCGAAATGGAGTGGTAGTTCTATGCCTGACCACTAGAGGCGCGATTTCGAAATGGAGTAGTACTTCTATGGCTTGCCACTAGAAGCGCAATTTCAAAATTGAGTGGTAGTTCTATGCCTGACCACTAGAAGCCCAATTTCGAAATGGAGTGGTAGTTCTATGCCTGACCACCGGGGGCGCAATATCGAAATGGAGTGGTAGTTCTATGCCTGACCACTAGAAGCGCGATTTCGAAATGGAGTGGTAGTTCTATGCCTGACCACTAGAGGCGCAATTTCGAACTGGAGTGGTAGTTCTATGCCTGACCACCGGGGGCGCAATATCGAAATGGAGTGGTAGTTCTATGCCTGACCACCGGGGGCGCAATATCAAAATGGAGTGGTAGTTCTATGCCTGGCCACTAGAGGCGCAATATCGAAATTGAGTGGTAGTTCTATGCCTGGCCACTAGAGGCGCAATTTCGAAATGGAGTGGTAGTTCTATGCCTGACCACTAGAGGTAACCAAAGATATAGCTAGGCGGTTGCCGACGCTAGATGAGTGACACACACATTTAATGCATGCGCATGCTGCTTGTGGCCTTCTTCTGTGCCTTGCACAGTATAAAACCCCTTAAAACAATTACTGAAGCGAGACGGCGCACGCGTTACGGCGACAGATTTAAATTGTGAGTGCACTATATCTCGTCGCAAATGGTGCTTAACCACGGCGGGTCTCAAGCACAGGAGACTCCCAATTTCTAAATGACACACACTTGGCTCACAGCGCAAAGTTGTGTTAAACTTGCTTTGTCTAAAGCAGGCACACACATACGAGTATGATCCTGATAGGTAACTAAGCTATCGGTCTTATGTCCAAGCGCAACATAATTTAGGTTAGAACCTCATAACAAGTATTCCCGTTCGCTAATAGAGAGATCTCTCCCAGGATATATAGAAACGGAGACACTCGTCCGAATTGAACCTGGAAACAAAGCGCTACATCTGAGAATCTCGTCAGACATAGGGTTAAAGTTTACTGCAGTTTAATACGAAAGAACTACAATGAAATCACCGAAAATAAAACAAAATAATATAACTACTAATAATAGAAATAAAAATAACTATAATAAGCCCATATGATCCCGCTTAAATGCCTTCAGATTGCCATGAGTGCGACTTTTGCAACCAGTTGACAGTAGCGCTTCTTCACTGCACGTTCGGTCATAAAAAGTTTAAATTGTGTGCTCAGAATAAGTTTAAACCTTGTGCCTTGTGATTATTAACCAATTTTTATGCTGAATGGTCGGCTCAAACTCAATTGCGAAACACCGTGAGTCTGTTAATGTGTGACTTAAATGGAACTCATTAATAACCAGTATCACGTAATAACCTGGGTTAGAATAGAAGGCTTGTCCAACGAGCTGCGTCACCAGGTAATGTAAACGATCGGTAGCGAAGCTCCCCTCACGGCCAATGAGAGAGAGTCTCGCGATATTTCAGGCGAATTTGAGGTTTCAGAGCGTAGATCGCACAGGCAGGGATTCTTGTGAGCACTCAATGAACGGAGGCTGAAGTTGTGTAAAAGACATGCATTTATTCCTATAACTAACATAAGACAGACATTACACCTAACAAACAATAAACACGAAATAACGGAGTGGACACAAACAATGTAATCATGAAAATGCAATGACCAGATTTAAAATGAGTAACCTTAAAAGGGAAAATACTGTTCTGCAAAGCAAGCAATTTGTGGAAATACTGTCCTAAAGTAATATAGCAGGTGAATAGGAGTTTAGGTTGTTATAAATGAAAGGAAGTTTGTTTACTTGGTTGCAGAGTGGGGGGGGGGGGGTCTTGGCAGTTGGTTGCGGAGGCTGATGAGCTGATGGGTGATGGCACTCAGGGAGGCGCGGTGTTTGCAGCGGTTGTTGGAGTGGAGCCCCTCTGATTCCCTCTCCTGGTGAAGCTTGGGCTTGGTTGCAGTTCTCTGTCCAGCTGGGTCTTCACTGATAGGCTTCAGGAGGGCTTCTTGTGGGCTTCTCTTCTCTTGGGCTGATGTTCTCTGCCTCTCTTCGTGCTGATGGTCTTTTGTTTTCTCCTCCCTTCTGTTTCTCCTCTCCTGGCTTTGTTCTGAGGTGCCAGGTTTTATAGTGTAAAGTTCGTGAATAGGAGTGACCAGGAATTCGACTCCTGGACCAATGGCTGACCATCCATTTGGCGGGCTTTCGGAAGGGGGTCTGTATCAGTCCTTTTGAGATTTATGACCAGAGTGATTTCCCTTGTATTGATGATTTTCGTTAGGCTGGTGTAACTTTTGATATATTCACTTTCGTGGTAACCACTGACCAGATTTGGAAACTGGAGTGATTTTCCATCGGTTTGATACCAAACATGCCATAGCAGCCTAGCGGTTCACACCTCATACCATCTGTAATGATTAATTAATGATTACTTATATTATGTCGTTATGTTATATTACTCACACCTTATTTTATGCCTCACAATCTATATAATTGTAAATATACTGTGTAGCTGCTGGCGCGTTCCAAACTAAATCTCATTGTACTTACAATGTCAATAAAAACATCCATCCATCCATCTAGGCAGGCCAGTGTCGCCTCCATCCTTCCTGAAGTCAGTGATTCCTTTGTCTTTGTGCTGTTTAGTGCCAAATTGTTTGCTGAACTCCAACCTATCAGTTTCTGGACCTCATCTCTGTAAGCTGACTCATAAGAACCAAAGAGATTTACAAATGAGAGGAGGCCATTCGGCCCATCAAGCTCCTTTGAGGAGAACTTAGCTAATAGCTCAAAAATCTTATCTAGCTCTGATTTAAAAGAACCCAGGGTTTTAGCTTGTGTTACAATAACAGGAAGACTATTCCATACTCTAACTACACGCTGTGTACAGAAATGCTTCATCAAATTCGTTTTAAAATGTTCTCCAGCTAATTTCCACTTATGGCCACGAGTTCTGGTATTTAAACTAACATTGAAATAGCCATTTGGCTGAACAGCATCCAGACCTGTTAGAATCTTAAACACCTGGATTATGTCCCCCCTTAGTCTCCTTTGCTCGAGGCTAAACAGATTCAGCTCAGCTAACCTCTCCTCATTAGACATTCCTCTAAGACCAGGAATCATTCTCGTTGCCCTACGTTGCACCTTTTCCAAGGCAGCAATGTCCTTCTTAAGGTATGGTAACCAAACCCGCACACAATATTCTAGGTGGGGTCTTACCAAGGAATTATATTATCGTAGCATCACTTGCCTTGTCTTAAACTCCACACACCTAGAGATGCAATGTGCCTTCTCGCGTGGTGTTCCTGCAGAGGGAGTCTGTGAGTGCTGGAGATTGGGGGAGGGGGCAGTGTGGCTATGTCTGCTCTGTGTTCCTCCAGACGAGCAAAGAAGCTGTTTAGCTCCTTTGCTAAAAGGGCGTTGCTGTTAACAGTGACGGTGTTGTTGCCTTTGAAGTTTGTAATGTGTTGTATTCCCTGCCACACCCACTGTGGGTTGTTGTATGTGAAGTAGACCTCTATTTTCTGTTTCTCTGCCTGCCTGGCAACCTTGATGCCCCTATTCAGGTTAGCTCTGGCTGCACTCTGTGTTCTTGACTGCGCTGTCTTGTCCTGTAGTATTGTATTGTTGCTCTTGTGTTTATCTTGCACTTTCTCCCTCTGTTTGTGCTCCTTTCACTCTGTATAGTTCTATCTTGCCCGCACTTGTGTCATCTTGTGTTGTTTCTGTTTTTCTTCTTTGTGTTGCACCGTGGTCCAGGAGGAACAATGTTTCCTTTCACTGTGTACTGTGTATATTGCTGAAATAACAATAAACCCACTTGACCACCTGCCTCAATTCATCCTGAAGAGTTTTCCAATGTTGTTCAAAGGTCTGTTTGTTTCGAGTGAAGGACACGCCCCTGGACGTGCTGGATAAGGGGACCACAGATCAGTGTCCTCAGTCCTGCTTCTCCCTTCAAAGCTGAGAGGAAGATGACCCGCCTGCTGCTTCTGGTTTTGGCTTATGGAGCTCTGCTTATCTCCACAGAGGCCCAGCAAGATTACCACAGTCTCCCTGCACTCACAAGACGGCCATTAAACTCGCAGTCGAAAATGCTCATCAAGGAACCCGTCAGCACATGAATTTCTATAACATCCAGGGCCGTCCGAAGGTAACTGCTGAGAAAGTGTTTACAAAAGTGTGAAACTTTCATCATCTGCAAGCTGAACTAATGAGTATCACATTGATTTTGATGTTTTAATTTCAATGCATATGATGCTTAATGTCTCTTCACAATGAAAGTGATGGTTGTATATCTCAGCCCTGGTCAATTTTACCTTCTCACAGTTTCTCTCTGAATCTGCTGCAGTCAAGTCTGTGACAGTTTGCCATTTTTTGGGTGATTATTGTTTGTTATATTGCCTTTAAAACAGTTGTAGGCAATTTTGTATATAACGTGTTTATGTGATTTAGATCAGCAGTGAATACATTGACATTGAGATTCTCTTGAGAGCAACAAAATGTCCAAAGTCAACTGCAACAGACCATCGGGCTGACTGTATTTTCATGGACAAGAGGGTAAGTAAAGAGTCACTGTGACTGTGAGCATTGGACATATCAGTTAGCAAATTAATTTAGGTTCATGTTAACTTTTTTGATGCCCTGCGGGGGAAAGTTAGCCAACAATAAAGTAACAAATACATAGGTGGCCTCAAAGAGCCAGTTCCTTCACCTTATTCTCAAATTTTAGTAGGTTTACAGGCTTAAAGGCTGGATTACCAGGCAGAAGCAAATGCTAATCATCTGAGGGGTGACCTGTAGATTATGCTTCGAGCTATGAACCCTAGCTGGCCTTATTTAAAGACCTGTGGGCTGTACTACAAAGCGGGTTTTACATACCCAGAGTTAACTCAATCGAGCCAGGTTAACTAAAACTCATTGTTGAAATCAGCCTTAAATGGCAGTGTGGTGTTTTGTGGTGAAAGGGCAGGACTTAACTCTTGTTTTAATTAGAAAGCCAGTAATTAAACCTGGTCAGAGCAGGGTAGATGTGCAGTGTGAATTACCCTTTAAATTTACCTCTTTAAATAGTGAACTACAGGACCACTTAGCTTGATCGGAGGACAGTATTTTAATACAGAGCAGTGTTCAGTTAAACGGGATTTGTTGTTCATACTTTTAGATGAACTTGCTTTGTATAATATAGCCTTATGGTGACCCTGCTTTGGAAGCTCTTTCCTCTAAAATTGTTCTGTGTCATTAAACCCTGCACTCCAGCAGCTCTGCCTTAAATCATTAGATATATCTTTACTACACCTTCTCTCACTGTATTTATTGCCCACCACTCTTTAAATACTGTTTTTGTGTGTCTGTGTGTTTTTGCAGCCATTCATTAACTGTAGAGTTTGCAGCAGACGGTCTGGTAATGATCTTACACATCCATCAAATGACTGTGTACCAAACAAGAAAGTGGATGAAGTAAGTGTAGAGAGTCTTAGCATTATGGAAATGTAACAGGTGTGTGAATTGTGTCTAAACATGTGGTTAAACTTTGATTGTGTTTGTACATGCAAAAATTTGATCAGAGTACTGTTTATTAATGACAATGTTACTTTTAATCTGAACAACAGTGGCAGCACCAAGGAAAAGCTTGGGGGGGGGGGCTCTAGCTCCTCCTCCAATGACCATAGTACCCCCACAGCACCCCCAAAATATTGGTTTCATTTTTTCTTTAACTATCTGTAAAATCTGTATATTGTGTAAGACATTTTTGCGGTTTTTACAGCATACTTGTAGTGTATTTTTTCTTCAAAGTACACATAGAGGCTCTGTGAGCTAGACGTTAGAATTTCATATTTTATCCTATTTTATCCATGCTGTAGCTTATCGTGCTGTGTGCTTCTATACACCATCTACATAAGCTGAAAAGCTAAAGCACCCGGTCTAAATAATCTCACTCCCCTATAGCACCTGTAGCATTAAGTCACTGGCGCTGCCACTGCTGAATAAACGACTCCAATCTGACTAAACCGCTTAACTTTTCCTCCCCATGTTACATTTCAGGACAAACGACGTAATATGTGTCCTTCTGATAAACCTCTTCTCAGACCTAAAACTGCCTTGGCTTCCAAGGACACTAAAGAAGCTGAAGGAGACCGTCTGACTGTTTCTGATGGCTGATGGTCCTGCAATGTGGACCAGAGGAGGAAACTGGGAGGGAAAATGCTTTGCTTTATATCATGCCCACCCAAAGCCCCCAGTGAGTAAGCCATAGGCGCCGATAGGATGGAAAAACTCCCAAGAAGGAAGAAACCTTGGGAGGGACCAAACTCAAAGGGGGAGCCCATCCTCCTGGGGCCGGCAAAGTGTAGGTGCAGGATCACAAAAAAACTTGACGAGAGAAACGAGAGAATTCGACTGTCCCTCACAAAAACTGTAAAGTTTTAGTGGCTAAATTGCTTTTTCTATGCCTTTTCAAACAGGAGGAGATTTGTTTGGCTATACGTAGAAATTTTCTATACAATTTAGACAGCACAGAATCATTAACCTACTTTAATGCATTTATTAATACAACCACATATTTCACACATTTTGACATCAGTCATGCAGTGAAGATACAGTCTCTTTATTTCTTGACGCCAACCCTCCCCATTAATCCGGGCTTGGGACCGACACCTAGTTGAGCTGGCTTTCTCCCTTAAGTGGCTGGGTTAGGCTAAACTATGCACATATTTATGAAGACTACTATAAATTTATAAAGACCTCCCTAAATATGTAGTCTAACAAAACGCAGTTTAAAGAAGGTAGCCTACCTGGTAAACAAAGAAATTAAAAGGCCCACAGCATATAATCGGGCTATATCCAAGCAGTTTTTAAGAACGTAACCTACATGGCGAAATTGAATTACTTTCTGGACCAACAAACGCAACCAGACATGAACATTATGCACCTTCCTAGTCTTGATGTATGTCGTCATACAGATGAGGACGTTAAGGCAGCCTTTAGGTCCGACCCATCATGCACTGCAGTTTTTTGCAAATTCCTCAGATGGAAAACCATTAAATACCTCTTCTATTACCTTATATTACCTTATATTCATGTAATAAATATACAAATATCAATTAGTTGGAAATCAGCCAGACAGACGTAATTACTACAAATGGTTTCCACTGTATTTGTGACTCTGAGTGCCGCAGGCTTGGATGCAGTGCCGCACCATTTTGGGCATGCACTGGCATGCACTGGCCAATCATGTAGCACTTCTCTCATAAATATTAATGAGACATCACCTACCACCCTGCAAAAAAGAAATTTGCCGCTCGTCCCCCTGCACATGAACCAACATGGCTGTCTCAACCAGCGGAGCTCCGGAGCCTCTGGAGAAACACGCGGCAAAAAAGGCTCGCATACGGTCTTCCAGAGTTTGGGAATACTTCAGTCATGACACCTTTTCTGCGCCTCTACTGTAGCTGGCGTTAATGACGCTGTTTCAGCCATTTTATATTTTCTGTTTACTTATTCTGTCATGTAAGACTGAGACAAATTATCGTTTACGACTATTCTTACACACTGTAGCCTGACTTGCTGACTTAAGTAAGCTTAACTATAAGCTACCTTTGCTAGTGTTTGTGAATAACATGTTTCTCTAGTTATGAAATTATTCCATGTTTTAGCATCTGTTTCAACATTAAAGTCAAATTGGTATATTGAAATATGTAAAAACTATTGAACTATTAGCTTAAGTCTAACATAGAAAATCCTACTGAATCTCTTAAGATTTTCCTTTTTTGTTAATGCACTAATGTTTAAGAAGTGTCTTAAATTGAATTTCAGATTTGTGTGTGGGTGGGAGTGGGTGAATTGTATTAAATTCATACATTCATTCTTTTGGCTCAGACATTACTGACCTAAAACAAATTGAGGCATTGGGTAAGTGCTTAAATTAGCTACTAAATGGCAAAAAATATTCTAAATATCACATTTTCCATTCTTCGGTATAATTTTAATGAATCACCTATGCTGCCAAACATTAACGCATAGATTGTCACAACACTCTATGTTTTAGTTCTTCTTTATGTGTATAGGACGGTGTGATGGTTCTGGTGGTGGGTGTGGCCGACGCTGCTCGCGATGTTTGGCTATGCTGCAGTCCCAGGGACCAAGTTGGAACACATTTCCACCTTCAAGCTTAGGTGGAAAAACGGCACCGAGACCCAGCAGCAGGACAACTTCTTGTCCAGACAACCAGCCCTGCTTCATCATTGAAGTAAGCCCTGTGAACAGGAGCGAGATGTACTTCTGCAGTGGATGTTATAGCGGAAAGAACATCCCCATCCTCACGTCTGCCGGAGTGCCCCCTCAAGTGGGTGTGTGACTTAACTCGATGGATGAATTGGACAGAATGTACTGTTACTAGAGGTCGACCGATATGGGTTTTTCAAGTCAAGGGTCAGGCGATGGCCGATATATGCTGCTGATTTTTTTTGGCCGATAATTGGACGTTTTCCCCTCTATTTGCATGGTAAAATATCACACTAATAATAACAAACGATACACAAAATTTCTCAATTTAGCATTTATTGAATACTCAACTTGGAAACAATAACACATTTATAAACAATAAAAATAGCAGCATCAGAATCTCTGTTAGTGCACAATATAGCAGCAAACTCCTCATGTTTGACGGAAGGAAATTTGTAAACAATACAAAAAGGAATAAGCATGTTATCTTTAGTTGTAATCCCACTTCCAGTCCCTGAGTCTTACTCACCACACTCATACTTCACAGCAAACAGACAGCAGTTAATTAACCAGAAGAGAAAAATGCAAAAACACAACAGAACTTGTAAATAATAACAAACTAATAGACAATAAAAATAGCAGCATCAGAATCTCTATTAGTGCCAAATATAGCAGCAAACTCCTCATGTCTGACGGAAGGAAAATTTGTAAATACACAAAGGAATGAGCACATCTTCAGTTTTAATCCCATTTCCAGTCCCTGAGTCTTCCTCATCCCACAAGCAGGCAAGGCATGTCACCCCGGTTGTGTGACACTTATTTTATATAATAAAATAAGTGCCCCCTGCGGCCCCAGAGCCCGAGCAGCCGTCTCCGCTGCCTGCAGCTACCGCGCCCACGTCCGAGGCGCTTTCCCTGCCTGCAGCTCCCGGGCAGGCGCTCCCTCTGCAGCCTGCAGCTCCAGTCCCTGGCCCCACTCCAGTCCCTTCTCCCCCTGTGACTCTGGTACCCTCACCCCGACGAGCCCGACCCCGGCCGCAGGTCCTTATGTCTGTGTCCCATAAGGGGAGAGGACACAGACGCACGGCTGGGGTCCCACCCGCCCAGCCCCCTGGCTCGCCCTCCCTCGCCGGCGCTAGGGCTTGGTCGGCACCTGCGGGTCCTGGCCCTCCGGGTCGGCTGTCGTCTGCGGGTCCCCCTCCGCGGCCTCGTCGCCCTGCCTCGGTCCCTCCTCCGGCGTCTTATCGGTTGCCTGCGGGCCCCCCGACGGCGGCTCCTCATTCGCCTGCTGGTCCTCCCGCTCTGGCGTGTCGGAGGACGTCGCCGTCTGCTGCGGCTCCCCCTCTCTCCTTGCCCTCGCCAGGGTCCCTTCCAGCTCCTTCGTCCCCTTCCCTGGTCTCCCCTCCGACTCCCTCCTTCGTCCCTGCGTCTGTCCCTCACCCCGTCTCCTCGGCCCCTCCGGCTCCGGCCTCCCGGCCGCCTGCAGCCCTTCCGGCTGCCTCCCGTCGCCCGCTGGGTCTCCCTCGGGCTCCTCTTGGTTCCCCCTCCTTCTCTCCCTGGCCTCCCGTCTTTGTCCCTCCTGCCTCTGCTCCCCCTCGCTTTGTTCCTCCTGTCTCTGTCCCTCCTCTCTTTGTCCCTCGTCCCTCTGGCTTCTGCTCCTCTTTCCCCGATGTTCCCTTCGTTCACTCCCGGTCCTTTTGTCCTGCCTGTTCCCTCCGTGTCCCCCTTTCTGATCTGTTTCTCTGCCTTTCCTGTCTTATGTCAAGTCTTGTCCTGGCTCCTTCCCCTGTGCCAGTTCTGTCTGTCCGTTCTGTTCCCTGTCCCTCATTAATGAGGTTTTATATAGATATACATATATGCCCGGCTTGTCCGCTCCTCGTGTGTGCCACGCCCCCTGATTACCCACGTGTGCTTCCCTGATCGTCTCCTGCTTTGCCCGATTACTTTGATTAGTCATGACCTATTTTAAGTCCTGGTCTTACCTGTTTGCCCTGTCCGTCATTGTAGTTTGTCAATGCCTGCGTTCCGTCCTGCTCTACCCGCTCCGTTTCCCCGATTAAAGACCCGTTTTCACAAACACAAAAAAAACTATATGTATACATATACATACACTGAACAAAAATATAAACGCAACACTTTTGTTTTTGCTCCCATTTTTCATGAGATGGACTTAAAGATCTACAATTCATTCCAGATACACAATATTACCATTTCTCTCAAACATTTCTCACAAATCAGTCTAAATGTGTGATAGTGAGCACTTCTGCTTTGCTGAGATAATCCATCCCACCTCACAGGTGTGCCACATCAAGATGCTGATCTGACATCATGGGTAGTGCACAGGTGTACCTTATACTGCCCACAATAAAAGGCCACCCTGGAATGTGCAGTTTTGTCTCACAGCAAAATGCCACAGATGCCACAAGCATTGAGGGAGCGTGCAATTGGCATGCTGACAGCAGGAATGTCAACCAGATCTGTTGCTCGTGCATTGAATGTTCATTTCTCAACCATAAGCCGTCTCCAAAGGCGTTTCAGAGAATATGGCAGTACATCCAACCGGCCTCACAACCGCAGACCACGTGTAACCACACCAGCCCAGGACCTCCACATCCAGCAGGTTCACCTCCAAGATCGTCTGAGACCAGCCACTCAGACAGATGATGCACGGCCCCATGTTGCAAGGATCTGTACACAGTTCTTGGAAGCTGAAAATGTCCCAGTTCTTGCATGGCCAGCATACTCACCGGACATGTCACCCGTTGAGCATGTTTGGGATGTGCTTGACCGGCGTATACGACAGCGTGTACCAGTTCCCACTAATATCCAACAACTTCGCACAGCCATTGAAGAGGAGTGGACCAACATTCCACAGGCCACAATTGACAATCTGATAAACTCTATGCGAAGAAGATGTGTTGCATTGTATGAGGCAAATGGTGGTCACACCAGATACTGACCGGTTCTGAGTCCCCAGACCCCCAATAAAGCAAAAAACTGCACATTCCAGGGTGGCCTTTTATTGTGGGCAGTATAAGGTACACCTGTGCACTACCCATGATGTCAGATCAGCATCTTGATGTGGCACACCTGTGAGGTGGGATGGATTATCTCAGCAAAGCAGAAGTGCTCACTATCACACATTTAGACTGATTTGTGAGAAATGTTTGAGAGAAATGGTAATATTGTGTATCTGGAATGAATTGTAGGTCTTTAAGTCCATCTCATGAAAAATGGGAGCAGAAACAAGAGTGTTGCGTTTATATTTTTGTTCAGTATATATATTTATGGGTGTATCGAGACTAGATGGTCAGTATGGATAACTAAGGTGCACTAAAACTGGGTGAGCAGGCAAGGCATGTCACCCAGGTTGTGTGACAATTATTTTATATAAATGTATATATGTATATATATATTCCATCCACCATCCCTCCTTTACGGAGAACTGCGTTATTTTTATTGTCCATTACGAAAAAAATAAAAAAACTATATATATATATATATATATATACATATATATTTATGGGTGTATCGAGACTAGTTGGTCATTATGGATAACTAAGTTGCACTAAAATTGGGTGAGCAGGCAAAGCATGTCACCCAGGTTGTGTGACAATTATTTTATATATATGTATGTATATATTCCATCCCCATCCCTCCTTTACGGAGAACTGCGTTATTTTTCTTTTCTATTGCTAATAAAAAAACTATATATATGTACATATATATATATATATATATATATGGGTGTATCGAGACTAGATGGTCAGTATGGATAACTAAGGTGCACTAAAATTGGGTGAGCAGGCAAGGCATGTCACCCAGGTTGTGTGACAATAATTTTATATATATGTATATATATATTCCATCCACTATCCCTCCTTTATGGAGAACTGCGTTATTTTTATTGTCTATTGCAAAAAAAAACACAAAAAAACTATATATATATATATATATACACATATATATTTATGGGTGTATCGAGACTAGTTGGTCATTATGGATAACTAAGGTGCACTAAAATTGGGTGAGCAGGCAAGGCATGTCACCCCAGTTGTGTGACAATTATTTTATATAAATGTATATATATATTCCCTCCACCACCCCTCCTTTACGGAGGACTGCTTTATTTTTAATATCCATTGCGAAAAAAAAACACAAGAAAAAGAAAAAATATCTATATATATATATACATATATATATATATATATATATATATATATATATATATATATATATATGGGTGTGTCGAGACTAGATGGTCAGTATGGATAACTGAGGTGCACTAAAATTGGGTGAGCAGGCAAGGCATGTCACCCAGGTTGTGTGACAATTATTTTATATATATGCATATACATATTCCATCCACCATCCCTCCTTTATGGAGAACTGCGTTATTTTTATTGTCTATTGCAAAAAAAAAACAGAAAAACTATATATATATATATATATATATATACATATATATTCATGGGTGTATCGAGACTAGATGGTCATTATGGATAACTAAAGTGCACTAAAATTGGGTGAGCAGGCAAGGCATGTCACCCAGGTTGTGTGACAATTATTTTATATAAATGTATATATATATATATATATTCCATCCACCATCCCTCCTTTACGGAGAACTGCGTTATTTTTCTTTTC
>NW_026043520.1:0-37628 GCF_023856365.1 Brienomyrus brachyistius
GCCCAACAAGTGGGGGGGTGGTGGGGGGGGAGACGCAAACACAGCATGTCTGCATTTTAGCTTCAGGCCGTCTCCCAGTCCCTTCGCACTCCTCTCTCCCAGATCCAAGCATCACCAGTCTTAGCGATGCGTCTCGTGTTTCTCGGGCAAAGAGAAAGGAGGCAGGAAGCGGCCATTTTGTCATTTGCTGGTTTTAATCCCCCCCCCCCCCCCAGCTTCCCCCGTCCACCTGGCCGTACCAGAGTGCAGAGCGTCCCTGCCTTTTAAACACGAGCAGCACCTGACTGGGGGGCCCTACGCTGCGTGGTTTTTGGCTCAACTGTGTTTCCGTCTAATTGGCGTCAAAACGGTGGGTTTCATCAATGAGGGTGGTGTGTGGCTGAGCGGGTTGGCAGTCGCCGCCTATGATTGGAAGGTTGCCGGTTTAAATCCCACAGTCAGCAGAGTGACATCACCACTGGACCCCTGAGAGAAGTCCCTAAACCCCCAACTGCTCTAGTCTCAATAAAAGGTACATCTGCAAAATAAGCTGAATTTAGGATGTGATCCGCAGCTGCGTGGCTGCCATTCCCACCTCCTGATGCCGCCCCGGATGGGGATAATGGCCCACATAAACGCTGATGCTTATTAGCCCTGAGAGATGCTGCGCACCCAGCAGAAAGGGGCCCTAGTGACGGCCGGGATTAAGCCAGATACACACCACACTCTGCTCCTGTCCCACACTTTCATTCTCCACTCTCCTGTGTTATTCATGAACTCCAAATTACACTCAGCGAGGGTGCAGTTGCTCATTCCCGCAGCCTGCTGTCCTGTCTGTCTTCTGAAAGCTCTCGTCCCACAGAACATAGGCTTCTTCCCAGCTAAGTAAATATTTCATGATCACACTGAAGCAGTAGTGGGTTATCAGGCCTGAAGTGATATATTCCTCCCCCACAAAGTATGCATGGAGACACTCTGTGTGTCTTACTTAACGAAGATAAAACTCCCCCCCCCCCCCCCCCCCCCCGTGAATTTTGCTGAGCTCAATGCTCTGGAGATGACGGAGATCGAAAATTATACCGGAAATGTTCCATATGTCCTTACAGATGTTTCCTTTGCCTTCCTTCATTGAACAAACCCGTTGTCGTGGGAGAGAACTGCACAACCCCCCAGCTCTCTGTGGGGGAATGGGACCCTGCCTATGCCTTCCTGCCAATCCTGCCAAGTTTCCCCTGTAAGTTGAAGGATCTCCTAACAGGCCTGCATGTAGATTAATGTCATACCCAGGACAAAGCAATTGCAGGTTAAGGCCCTTGCTGAAAGGCCCAACGGAGTAGAATCACTCTGGGCATTCACAGGATTTGAACCAACAACCTTCCACTTGCTTGCACAGATCCCTAGGCCCAGAGCCACCACTCTGCCCCACAACCTCAAAAAAATCCTAGAATCGCCCCCAGCCTTAGGCGATATTCGAGCTGCCAAGGTGCATTGAGTTCAGGTTTACCCAGTGTGTGCTTTACTCTAATCACAGCATACTGGGTTTTCGCCGGGGCAGATGTAGGGAGTCAGGGGTTTCGGGGGAGGTGCTTACTGGCGGTCTGTTGACGAGCCAGTAGGCCTGTTCCTGACATTCCAGCACGATGCGGTCCGCCTTGCGCCTCTGTTTGGCTGCCCTGGTAGGAGCAGAGCAGTCGATGGAGAGTCAGAAAGCATACTGGGTAATTAGCATATAGCGGTAATCACTGAACTGCAAGGTAGGGTTTTCATTTTTCTGTTTCCTTTTTCACTTAGAAATGGATTTCCGACTCTAGTGTTTAGGCTGAGGTCTGATTTAACAGATAGGAGGGAAATTATGACCACACACCATGTTACTTTTTAATTTAGGTAACATCATCATCCTCTTAATACGAGATTTATTCATCCATTCTCATCTGTCCCCTTGTGTGCATTTATGAAATTGATTTCATAGCTCGATGCGACAGTATTCCCGGGCTGGGGTGGGGTTTACCTGAGCTGCTCCTTCGCCTGCATCACCACGAAGTCCCAGGTGTGGTTGATCCGTTTGTGCAACATGTTGTAGCTGTCCTGCGGAGACGATGTTTAAATGCGACATTGCCAGGTCGCACGGCTGGCTGCGTTGCTGCATGGGTTCACGTTATGACTCACAGGCCGAACCCCTCCCAGGATATCAGCTGGCAGTGTCGGATTCACAAACCCTCTTACTGATGAGAACCTAAAATGCGTTGACCCTGACGCAACATGGCGGCAAGTTGGTGGATGTCTATGTGCGATCCTACTATGTGCATAATTGGTGGGAGGTTTTCTTACACAAAAATGTTCTGAGGGCAGAAGGAAAATGATTGGTTCGGATAGATAACCAATCAGATTGCAGAGGAGGCAGGACCAAGACATCTGATTGGTTGCTCCTGCCTCCTCTAGTTGCTCGGATCCACCTCATGTACAATCTAATTGGTTATCTCTCTGAACCAATCATTTTTCCTTCTACCCTCATAATATTTTGTGTAAGTAAAACTCCCATGAGCATTCAGCTATCACATGATCTCATCAAGCAATGCTTCAGACCAGCGAATAAGAATAGCATTGAAATGTACATAAATAAAAATTTTCTCTTACCTTTTCATAGTCTATCAGCTGCCCTTGCTTTCTGATATTCTTCTTAGTCAAATAAATCGCTTTAGAAGAGCAAAAGAAAGACATGGCAAGAAACTGTGTTTTTCTATTATTCTAGTAAAGGGAAGTAATGATGTAATAGGCGAGCACATGATTAATAATTGGTAATCACCGTAATCTAGCTCGGAGGCTGGCCACTGCTGAGAGCTCCAGAAGTACGGAGTCTAGCAAAAAGGAGATGCTGTCATTTGAAACTATTCAGAAGCAGCGTGACAAAGGTGCTTTGTGATTTAACATGTCAGGGACAAGGCGGGTGGAAGGCATTTTGCTACTTTAACTGGCATTGGTTCTCATACATCAGTGTTTCCCAATCCGGTCCTCGGCGACACACAGATGATCCACGTTTTTGCTCCCTCCCAGCTCCCTACCAGACAGTCTACGTTTTTGCACCCTCTCAGCTCTGGAGCCCGGACCAGATTGAGAAATACTGTCCTACACGGTAATTCCGCAGTCTCTCCAACGAATAGTTTCGATATGCGTGCCCCCCCACATGGCCACCACCCTCTCGCGCTGCCCTCCATCTGAAGAAACCGTGGTTTTAGGTTACCTGGAAGCGATACGGCGTCTCGTCGGGCCGCAGGACGAGCGTCCTGGGGTCCTTTAGGGGGTAAATGTAGCCGTGCTTCACGATCAGATTCCCCACATGAAGTGCCTCTGAAAACACACAAAGTGGTCACTCATTTCCACGTAAACTACTCAAAGCTCAAACAAATCCACTACTCGTAGCCCAGATTTAGGCATAGTAATTCTCTAAATTTTTGTCAGTGGAATACAGTAGAACACACGATAACTAGAAACTGAGTAGGCATATTATATTTTATTTTACGGTATAGCAAGTAACTGGAAAAAACGTTGACATGGTGCACAGAATAAGCCGCGGGGATGGTGCATTCCTCATCGGAACTATAATTAATTACGAGTAATTGGGACTTTCCACTTTCCGGCTGCCTCCGCGGCCATTGGCAGTCAGGCGCTCCCGGGGGTTTCAGACCGGCGCAGCAACAGCGCTGCTAGGGGGAAGCCTAGTGTTTACAGGGAGGGGTAACTGCTTACCGGGGCAACAGGTTTTTTGCCCATTCAAGTCTGTTAATGCATCTGCCATCTACTGCCTAAAAGTCCCCTCCTTTCCATTCCGACTTCTTTTCCAATCTGGGCTGTAAATCAGGGAAATCTGCTCCCTTGCTATTTAAAACCTCATCTGCATCGCCCGGGAATTCAGGACAACAGCGTCTTGCAGAAGTGCATAATGAGGGAGACGGATAGCGATATTTCTCCAGGCATGACTGACTGCCTCTGGCTATCAGCGAAGTTTGCATCGGGACTATCAAACCGTACAGCTCAGCATGCGTAGCGGCGCGACTCGGGACTGGCCTACAGATTATTTGTACTAATAGCCTCTCAGCAGAAAGATAAATAATTCAGCAGATAAATTGACGCCAGGGGAAGAAAATCCCAAAAGCTTCAGGCGAATGGGGTGTCTATGTTATGGACAAGCTCAATTCTGACATTTATTAATTCACAGGCTCAGCAATATCAATGGAACAGAACATGCTTCTGTCAGACACGTGAATTGCATATGCTTACACATAAATGCAGCTAGGCTAATCTGTTGTATGGATGACAAATTCTATTACTTCATTTGTATTTATTATTCAAAAGACTCGTTTATTTCTGTTATTTTATTACAAAAAAAAAAAAACCTGATGACGTCTTTCGCCAGCAGGGGCGCCATCGTCGTCACGAAGGGAAAAAAACAATCGATTAACCTCACATAAGAGCACCAGGTAACGCTTCCCTACATACTTCTCGGCCCTACCTTCTTCCATGATGGAGTACTTCTGAATTAGCCACTCCACGATATCATTTCCTGGGAAGGCATAGCGAGGAAGGCATCTAGTTAGAGTCGAGAAATGCATTAAGCCGTCATAAATCAAAAACGCTGAACTCGATAAATAAATTACATAAATAAATATGAGCGCAAGGAGATCGATGACAGTCTTAATGCACAGGATTCCCGAAGACCGCCGATGTATGGGCTTTCCTGTGAAGGGCTTAAATGACCATTAGGACCCGGCCCCCGGGACACTGCACGGCCGGGTGTAAGACAACCCGGGCGGCACGAAAAATTATTTTTAAAAAGTAAAATATGTATCGTGCACCTGTCATCGCATGTGGAATCACTGTGATTAACAGTCTTTGATTCTTCATCTTTATCCCCATGTCGGGATCTTGCATCGCCACAATGACTTGTTCAATCTGGGATAAGAAGAATAGTCAAAATCGTGAAATCAAGGTGACGACAGACATAGTGAAAACGTTCAACCTAGTAATATAATAATTGCTTAATGTGTGATTTGATATGTAATCGTTATATTCATCATTAAATCACCGGAGAGACACACTCATATATTTAGGCATATATATAAGTAAACTACAAGGTTTTTCCTCTGACTATCTTAACTGCACGTCAAAGACGTTATCGGATATTCCCGACTACAGACTTTCGGTTTGATCATTTATTCGCGTTATTAATTCGGCTCCTGATTACATTAAACTAAACATGCTCAGATTGTTACAACCTTTGCTTGTCGGTTATTTTTGGGATCTTTCTGGATGGGCTCAAGGCGGGGTCTGTAAGCACAAGCAAACTGCCAGCACTTTTGTTTTACATGAAAATAGTTTGATGTCGGCCTATTGCGTTATTGTCTGGCTATAATTTGGAGGCAATATTAAACAATAGGCCCATATATTGTAAATATACATGTTGTGTTGTTTTGTTGTTATCACAAACGTATAGCCTGATCATAAATTTCATGGATACCTGGATGTTGTATGTTCCATTATATTTATGAATGAATGATTTATGTGAAGTCTGGCTTAGATTCGAGAATTAATCATATAGATTAAAAAAAGTTTTCATTTAAAACTTATCTCATATAATAAAATCCTCGTCCGAACGAACATATGTCAGAATGAAAAAACATTTAAATTATTTTTGTGATGCATCAGTATCAATAGCTACAACGTCATAACAGATATAGATATAATGCGGTTCATACTTTTGAAGTTGATGCGTATCTCCCGAAAAAAATCAACTCCAGAAGAGTCCGCGTCTGTAAATGCCTGAACTTCGGAATCGATCCTACCTTTGTTAGGCGCGGCATCTGTGTCTTGCAGCTGTTCCCTTGGATAAAGATGTTAATTGTCATGCTTACAGCATCTCGATCTCCGGCGTTTGTGAAGTTGGGATTGATGCTGTCCTGTGTTTTTTTTTTCCTTCCACACTTAAGCTCTGCTTGTTACTGCCCCATAGCGGAGCGCAAGTGAAACGGACTACCGGAGATTTGCACTGTTTTTCTGTTAGTGTGTATAATCAAAATATGACTCAGTTTGGCCAGTTAGAAAAATATGATAATAGAAAAGTATTCTTTTCCTCTCACTTTTTTTTCTTGATTTAATTACCGACTTCACGTACTTACACTGTGTCCCGTTGCACGATGTAATATTGCGAAACTATGATTTTGTGGCAGTGTTTTGTAAAGGAATTTTCCGTTTAATCATCGTCTTAGTATAAAGCTATATGGTTGTTCTGGTATCAGTGGACGTACATTATGTATTTTTTCTTCTCTTGAGCACCATGGTCATGACATGAAGCTCAGTCATTGATTACTCGCAAATGTTAGTAGTCATCCGCTGTTTATCTTGAAGATGTAAAAGTAGTGCGCGTACATCTCCTCGTTAGTATAGTGGTGAGTATCCCCGCCTGTCACGTGGGAGACCGGGGTTCGATTCCCCGACGGGGAGAGTCTGCATCTTTTTGCCTCGGTCTCAAAAGGCACCAAGCTAGAACCGGCCCCGTGTTAGTGGAAACGGGGCTTGTGACTTGTACTCATGCATAATATTCTGCGGGTCGCTCAGCAGCGCAGCATATGAAACTAGACTCGGATTGTAAGTGTGTGGTTTTGATAATTGATGTATGGATGGATGGATCCTTAATAAGAGATATAAACAATAAGGTCCAGTCGCCAACTAATCATGTAAAATACGTCATAAACTCATGGTTGTTAAACCCAGAATAAAAATGAAGACGTATAACTAGGAAAGTCAACTTGCACATTTCAATTTTGGTTCGATATAATCACGTTGTCCTTAACCCTCCAGTGCAGGAGGGGACGGTAATGCGCATCGAATGTTTCCGAACCTGTGTGTGATACAACCGAGGAAGAGCCGATGACTTCGGGGGAGGAGGGGCAGGCGACTCGGAAGAAAAAGCAGCAGAACCCAATGCAGCCTGTAGCCCATTCAAAGGCCTACTGTTGGACCTCTGCTTATTTTGCAATACGTCTTTAGTACGGACTGAAAAATGTCCGATTTCGATGAGTTTGAGAAGCAGTTAAGCGAAAATCGGCAAGGTAAGTTTGGCTTTGAAGATCGGTGTATGCTCCCTGTTTTAGGGTAATAAAGTGGCCGGCGTGTCCTAGCGCCGAGGATGGTGCAGAGGGCACTTCTGCTGGTTCCGAAAAGAAAAGCGCGGCTGGGAAATCGGTGCCTTTTATCCGAGCGCTCGCCGATTCTGAAACCTGCCCGATTCTTCTTCTCCCAGCTGCCGCAGGATCCCCGAAAACTGACCGCTTTGGTAAATCAGTGACATTCTTTGCTTGGCATTGTTATAGAGATCGCTAGGCCTGCATCCATCAGTGCCCGGCGTACATAACATGGACATTTCAATGAAACGTTATTGGGGTGCACTCGATGTGAAAGCCTGCGGTTTTATTTATTTAATTATTTACCATTATACACTTGGATCATAAATTGCGACCCGCGTATTTTCATTCGCAGTAACACACTATGCATGGATGTTTGTTGCAAGCGTTATATTTTCAAGATCACGTTTAAAGTTTTATGCAAATAAAAACGACCGCGACCACTTGATTTAAAGTCCGCACTTAATAACAGTGTTAGTTACTTGGTTTTTAAATACTACGACGAGTTTTCTATATAATGATATGATTTTGTCTCTTTCCGATGCACAATAGCCTTTCCCTTGGGTCCGAAATGCTGGCCCTGTCATCCGTACAGAATAAGTCTTTCTCACACGATCGCCGTTTCTTCATGATGTATAGACTCTAAAAATCAGCCGCGTTCCCTGGAATCATAACAACTGCTTTTAGGTCGTTATTGCAAAGTCTTGCACCTGTATCTACCTTTACAGCGGATAGCAGTAACTAACAATGATGTACAGTTATATAACAATACACATATAACTTCATTAAAGTGCAGAGAATCCAGTAAACTGAATAAACTTAAGCCATACTAACGCAACTGAAATATACAACATGCGTTACAACGGAGTCGAAAGTAGGATTGATTTATGTACCTATCAAATGGCAATCTTGTCATATCAGCTCCTTATCACTAAATCACTAAAATGTCATTCGAAACGACCTGATTCGGCTAGACGAGCACTAAGTGCCGCCGTGTTTGATAAACTAGCAGTTCCAGTCATTCATATCTGCGCTCTGACTATGCCTGCGATTGCGGTAATTGGTTATTACCGATTTACGTAAGATGCATTGGCCGCTCCGTGTCTGTACTTTTGCAGCGGTGCATTACCGTAACGCTGTTATAACTGATGCATGAAGCTGATTCCTCGAGCAGCACCTGCGTTTAAATGCTTCACTGAAAACTGCACCTTCAGGGATTTATTTAAGCTTCTATATGAAGGACCTGCTGGGATAGAAAGGTGATATTTTATTGCTAGTTTAATAAAGTGCTGTCTGTCAGATTGAAACGATATTAATTACCCATCCATCGTCCAACCAGTTATCTTAGTCAGGCTCCCCTGGAGCCTATTCCAGGCAAATTCCCCATACAGAGAGCAGAGGCAAAATTCAGGCCTCCAGACTCGGAGGCGTGAGGCAACTGTACTCACCACTGTGCTCCTATATCATTAATTAGTCTGGTTATGTTTTTATTGTTTCACAACAGACTGACATTCAAGGGGATGTCCTTGTGCCCTTGAAATTATTAGCCATTGAGAGATGGGTGTGTTTGTTTCAGGAGGGTGTGATTGAATATGTGAATTGAATGGAGGTGCTTCATTCTGGTGAGGAAACTGGGGAGTTAGACCCCGTACCACATCTTGGTCTCCGTAAGTGACTTTTAAGGCATAGCGCTGGGTCAGTCAGCATCCAGCACCCCAGGGAAGTTGGTAATATGATTACTCTGTGACTCATGGGCTTCAAACCCACAACCATCCGGACACACATTCATAATCCCTCTGAGTTACACATCTTGGATTTATCGAAATGGATGGTAGGGGGGCAGTCATGTCGCTCCGCCCACCGTCTCACTGGTACCACGGTGTCGTCCCCCAGAGCGGGAGAAGGAGCGACACAAGAAGCGTAGCCGCAGCCGGTCTCTGAGCCGTGGCGAGAAGCACCGCCGCTGGAGCAAGGACTCCAGGGGGCGGAGTCACGAGAAGCGCAGCAGCAGCCGCGACCGCAAGGGTCGTGACCGACGGAGCAGCTCACGCGAGCACAAGAAGCACAGGTACCCCCCCTCACGGTCCCGGTTACAGGCACTGAAGCTGATATCTAGCATGGTTTGAGGCCTCTTAACAAGTTTCTTTCACAATCAACCAATTGGTTTCTTCGTGGTGGGAAGGGGGACTGTACCCATATTAAATTTTAACTGGCGTTTATAAGTAGCCCCCGCCATAGCGATGGGACCTCAAAGCCAGCCTAAAAAGTGGCGCATGGTCACACCCTCATGACCTTAAACTGCCTGCGATCCAAAGTTAAATGTAAACATTCTGCCATCTGTTTGTTTTTGCCAGATTCTGAGTGTTTACACTGTATTGTTTGGGGAAAACAACCTTCTGTTTTGTGTTTGGGCAGCTACTCTCCTCGGAGAAGCCGTAAGAAAAGGACATACAAGTACTGGGATGTTCCCCCTCCGGGATTCGAGCACATCACCCCCATGCAGTACAAGGCAATGCAAGGTTTGGATGCGACGCTTCCATGTGTGCTAGTTCAGTATTGCAAGGTTATGGTATATTGGTTGCAATGAAAGCATTTATTCTGGAGTGCCCTCCTCCCCCCTGCTGGTCAAAGAGGGAATAACACTTGGGATGATTTCAGACAGTGTGAAGAGAGCTTAAACCTAGGGGTTAGAAGCAAATGAAGGCGACGATCCGGATGTTCTGGCCGTCCCTGGTTGGGGTCTTGAAGCCCTTTCTCCTCCCCACAGCTGCAGGGCAGATCCCCACGATAGCTTTACTGGCAACATCCACCACCAGCGGCGTGGCAGTGACGCCCACCCAGGTGCCGATGGTCGGCAGCCAGATGACCCGGCAGGCCAGGCGGCTTTATGTCGGCAACATCCCCTTCGGCCTGACGGAGGTGAGTCCAGGCAAAGTCCCGCGTTGCCTTCTGTCATGCATACTGGTGTCATGTGTAGCTCAGTGAGTTAGGACACTGAGCCGGTCACAAGAAGGTTGTTGGTTCAAATCCCTTGGGCAGCAGAGTGATTTCACCATTGGGCCCCCGAGCGCAGCCCTTAAGCACTATTTGCTCTAGGAACTGTCTGGTCCTGCTTCTTCAATGAAATGTATGTTGCTTTGGATGAAAGTGTCCGCAAAATAAATAGATAAATGTACTAGACTTGTCAGTCATTTTTTTTCTCGTTTGCCTGTTTTGATGTCTTCAGACGTCTGCCTGTCTTCATTCAGTGTGTCTGCCTGTCTTTTTAGGAGGCCATGGCGGATTTCTTCAATACCCAGATGCGATTGGCTGGCTTATGTCAAGGTCCCACCAATCCCGTCCTCGCTGTTCAGATAAACCAGGACAAGAACTTTGCCTTCCTTGAAGTAAGAGTCTTTCCTGCCTAATGGCTGCTGTGTCCAGGCGGAGACCGCAGCCTTCCCTGATTAACGACGTTCTTCGTTCTGCCCTAGTTTCGGTCCGTGGATGAGACCACGCAGGCAATGGCCTTCGACGGCATCATTTTCCAGGGTCAGTCGTTAAAAATCAGGCGGCCCCACGACTATCGCCCCCTGCCTGGCATCTCAGAGCAGCCCGCCTTCCACGTACCAGGTCCGTTTTGCTTGTCGCCGTCATAACCTTAATCTTTATTTACCTTTGAAGAGCCGATCGGCAAGGCCAGTTTTTTGTACTCGTTACGGACTGACTGTCCTTCGCAAGCTGCGGATGTCTTGTCATATAAAGAGGGAGACTTTCACTTTTATTTACTTAATGTTGTAAATATTTAGCAGACAGTTTTATCCAAAGTGAAGAATGTTTTTTTTTTTTTTTTTTTTTGAAAAATCAGGGTCAGCCTGTCCCTAGAGCAAACTCGCCGGCCCAGTGGTGTGATCACCAGTGATGTGAACCAGTGATCTTCTGATGATAACGCTGGCATCCTAACCAGCTGAGCCACACACACACACACACAGCTCAGTCACTCACTTCTTACTGTTAACATAGGGGTGTTGTGTGGCTCTGTGATGTTTGCCCATGAAAAGAAGGTTGCTGGTTGGCAGGGTTGGCAGAGTGATTTCACCACTGGGCCCTTGAGCAAGGACCCTAACCCCCAAATTGTTCTAGGGTTGCTGGCTCCTATTCTAGTTAAAAATTCTGGACACACCTACTGAAAATGACTTGTTTTTCAGCAAGATAATGACCCAAAGCCCACCTTGAAGGTTATGCAAGTAGCTTATTACCTTGTGAACTAGGAAAGAGATGGTCCCCACAGCCCCCCAACCTAAACTCTATAGAGCTGGTTTGGGATCAGTTGGATGAGAGTAAGAGTAAGGTAGCCAGCTTGCGCGCAGAACTTGTGGAAACTCGAGGACTGTTGGAGAAACGGTCCAGGTGGGTACATATGTTAGCTGGTTGAGTCCGCAATGCTGTCATCGAAGCCAATGGCTCCTATTTTGAAGAGACAAAAATTTTGTCTTTGCAGTACTTCATATGCATAACTTCCATGCCCAAAGGCCTTTTACTATAAGGTGAATAACAGCTAAAATAGAGACAAATGCATTAAGAGCAGGTGTGTCCATACTTTTGACTGGTGCTGCATGTGTCAGCATCTCCCATGGAGAGCAAGATGGGAGAGACAAAAAACAGTCGTCAAACTGCCCCAGTATTTAGGTATTTTTTTGCTGGAGTTACATTTATCTGATATTATATAGGAGATAACGACGTCATACTGATTTGAAGTTGGCTTATTTCACTCGCGCCGTTTGCTCGTGGTCATTATCCGGCATGTTGACGGTTTGCTGTGATCGGCCGGCTTTGGGCGCCGTGCCGCTCTGTCTGCAGGGGTCGTCTCCACCGTGGTTCCAGACTCGCCACACAAGCTCTTTGTCGGAGGCCTGCCCAACTATCTCAGTGACGATCAGGTACCCCGCCCTCAGTCTCTGTCGCCGGGGAGCCGACCCACAACCCTCCTGTGTTTCTGTCCCACTGCTGCACGTGGAACTCAAGCAGGCATGCACACACACGCACACGCACGCACGCACGCACGCGCACGCACATACATACATAAAATAAACACTCGTCTCTGTGTAACTGATTAGTAGGAAAAGAAAGCCTGTCAAAGTTACCTCACCGCTTAAAATTCATTACAAGATACTGGGGGGTCAAATGTCAGCATCATGTTTAAAGCTAGCTGCTGAAAATAGCCGCACATTTGAGGTTTTTTTTTTTTTTTTTTAAAGATATTCATGGGATTTATTAAACATTTATTAGACATGTAGGTAATGAGTTGACAGTTACATTACGCTCATTGTTTATCCAGCTGTAAATTATGAAGATATTGAGACCCCGCTAATGTAAAAGGTACGTTTCCCAAAACCTCATGTTATCGACTTGCATAGTTGGAACCATTCAGTTGTTATCTAATGTTGTTAGCAAATAACCTTATTAGCAACAAAGGCTTTGGGAAACGTGCCTTACAGCTGGCGGCTTGCCAAACCAGTCACGTAGCCAGTCCCTGTGCTGCCTGTTGCTGGGTACCCTGGAATATTTGTATATCGGGTTAATTGCTGAGTGTTAGTCGGATGAATCAGCCGCGTCGTTTTGCTGCATGAAAATTTAAAATCGAGTCATCTGCGCGTCACCTAACTGACGAATACCTCCACATTGCCGTACACCTGTGTTTGCCCAATCGCAGTCCTCGGGGAACCGCCGACTGTCCACATTTTCGCTCCCTCCTAGCTCCCAGCCAATCAGGAACACCGAATACCTGGTACAGGTGTGCTGAGAGGAAGCAAAAACGTGGACTGACCGGGGGGGTACCCCCGAGGACTGGGCTGGGAAACACTACCATAGACTGTGCTTGAAATGTGGGGGAGATCGACCAAGTCCCCAAACGCTTCAGTATTCGCAGACGTGCCGTGTCTCACGTCCATGTCCGCACACTGAGAACGATGACTTCACATCCCGTTAACAGCGATGGGGAGCTGCGGAAGAATCGTTCCCTACATTGCTGTGTCGCTCGAAAGGCAGAAAATACTTCGGACCTTTTTCCCGGTGAACGATTATCAGCTTCACTGGAGTTTTCACATCGTGCCCCATGCCCTATTCTGTTATGACGTCAGTGATGGATAATATTACCATAACAACATGCACAGATGAGGTCGTCTTACTCTGAAAGTGTTGAAAGGGTCACATTTTAGACATTTTCTACTTCTCATTAGCATCTTTTATGATTTTTTTTTTTTCTTCCTATATCGCCACCCCACTGAAATCGGCCCATTATAGACATAATCCATACAGGCATTTAATAGTTTACCTATTTATTTTGCAAAAGTTAATCGCAAAACGTTTTGCGTCCACCCCTGCATTGTAACATTTTGAGCTCCGGTGTCCCACTCACTTTAGCCTAAACTGTTAAAAATGGCAAGACTCAGCCCACAAGATAGTGATCGCGGTTTCAGTGAAAGGTAAGTGAGAAGTGCAGTCAGTTTGTTTTTCTTTGATTTTTTTCCTCCTTTTCGGATTGTCATCGTAATCTTTCTTATCCAGTGTGAGTCACATGTAATCCAAGTCAAGAGGAAGGCTGTACCAAAGCAGCACTGGGGGGAGAGAGTTTGAATCCAGCAGAACTGTTAATGTATTTCACGTCAAAGCCAGTAAATGTGCCATAGACAGGTGAAATGGAAACCGCTGCTTGTATCCTGGTGTTTACATTTTTTTTGCAGTCCCTGCTACCGCTTTGATACTTACAGCTCTTTCATTTTTGTTCCCCACTTTGTCCCCAGCTAGGGGCCTGTAAGATCGTTAAGTCTTCGCTCATAATTTGTTCAGTAGTACTGACCTACTGCTGCCATGCCAACATGTAACACAAGGCAAGTAAGACATTCCGTCCCTCGCACGGATATCCTCCCTGTCGACGGCCTGCCCCTGTGGGGGGGCTCTGTCCTGGAGTGCTCTTAAGCATATGGGGTCCTTTTTTTGGGGGTTGAAGGCTGGGGAGAGACTTATTATGCTGATCACAGGGTATAAATTTGATTTTTTTTTTTTTTTTGCCCCTAAGAGAAGGTAGGAGGTAGCGCCCTCTTGTGGCTGCCAGTGTCCCAGGTGACTCCTTTCTGAAGTCAGTGGTTAATGCGGCTTTACAGTAGATTCCTGTAGAATAAGTGAGGAATGATGTTAGCAGAGCTATTTCGTCCTGTTTGGCTTCAAGCCGTGGCCCCTTTAGCAGGACCCTGTGGCGGCTCTTAGCTTTACCTGTGAGTTTATCTCCTGTAGGCTTTGTCCCTCTAATTAACTGCACCAATGTGGTTCTTGGTTTTAAGAACAGGAAGTCAGTGATTCGGCTGGGTTTGTGTTCTGCCGAGTCGCCCCCCCCCCTCCACATTGTATACATGGAACACTTAACATATAATTAGCTGTTTTTATTTAGTTTTTTTTTTATATACCATCTAGCTTAATTATTGTGGCCCTTAAAATCAGATGCAACTCGGTCCATATTTCAAAATTCGTAGTTGGAATTATCAGAGAACTTGATTAGGAATTCAGTTGTGTTGTATATGCTGTAGGATGGGGGGGGGAATCTGTGTTATCATTCATTGACAAGAATCAAAATAGTTACTTTTGTACGCTCCCAGTAAGTAAGTCATGCAGAAAGGGCACAGGGGGCTTTGAGCTCTAGTGTTGCACCGTAATGTCGAGCCACTTGTCATAAAGCCATTTTCCTGATGTCTTCACTGTTTCCTCATGTCGTTTTGCAAAGTTTAACATGCTGCTTCTCCCACAGTTAAGATTAGCATTTCTAGCGAGGCGCCGTGCCTGGACTGTCGGGCTAATCGCCCCCCCGCGTCTCCTCCTCTTGCCCAGGTGAAGGAACTCTTGACGTCGTTCGGACCTCTTAAGGCCTTCAACCTTGTGAAGGACAGTGCCACGTCACTGTCTAAGGGTTATGCTTTCTGTGAATACGTGGACATCAGTGCCACTGACCAGGTGCGTGAGGTGGGGCAGCAGCTGGAAGGTCTGGGGTGACTCGGGGCTTCCGGATGGAATTGCTGACGCTTGTGTGGGATGCATCCCGCAGGCCGTGGCTGGACTCAATGGCATGCAGCTCGGAGACAAGAAGCTCATCGTCCAGCGGGCAAGCGTGGGGGCTAAGAATGCCAACGCTGTGAGTATTTGCCCTCGGCTGCCGCCTTTCTGATGTCCTAAACCCAACTTGGTTCCTGGGTGCCTCCCAGGAAGCTTAATGCCCCTATTTCTTGGGTTTATTTGGGTCCATGTAAATTTCTCGCTGTTACTCGAGACGATTGGACGATCAGGGGGTATCTGACACTCTTGTCGCCCCCCGGGACAGACGGCCATCATCGAGACGCCGGTGACGCTGCAGGTTCCAGGGCTGCAGCGGCTGCAGAGCTCCGGCATGCCCACGGAGGTGCTGTGCCTCCTCAACATGGTCATGCCCGAGGAGCTGGTGGACGACGAGGACTACGAGGAGATCCTGGAGGACATCCGGGAGGAGTGTTGCAAGTACGGCAACGTGCGCTCCATCGAGATTCCGCGGCCCGTCGATGGCGTGGAGGTGCCTGGCTGTGGCAAGGTGGGACCCGTACTCTCCTGTACCAGTGGCAAAAAGAAGACCTCTGTAGGCACTAAACACAGGCTCATGGGAGCATTTCTTGCACAAAAGTGTTTTGAAAACGGAATAATTTTTTGTGTAAGAAAAACAATCTGATTGGTTCAGATAGGCGACGGACAATCTGATTGGTTCAGATAGGCGACGGACAATCTGATTGGTTCAGATAGGCGACGGACAATCTGATTGGTTCAGATAGGCGACGGACAATCTGATTGGTTCAGATAGGCGACGGACAATCTGATTGGCTCAGATAGGCGACGGACAATCTGAGCCAATCAGGTTGTCCGTCGCCTATCTGAGCCAATCAGGTTGTCCGTCGCCTATCTGAGCCAATCAGGTTGTCCGTCGCCTATCTGAGCCAATCAGGTTGTCCGTCGCCTATCTGAGCCAATCAGGTTGTCCGTCGCCTATCTGAGCCAATCAGATTGTCCGTCGCCTATCTGAGCCAATCAGATTGTCCGTCGCCTATCTGAGCCAATCAGATTGTCCGTCGCCTATCTGAGCCAATCAGATTGTCCGTCGCCTATCTGAGCCAATCAGATTGTCCGTCGCCTATCTGAGCCAATCAGATTGTCCGTCGCCTATCTGAGCCAATCAGATTGTCCGTCGCCTATCTGAGCCAATCAGATTGTCCGTCGCCTATCTGAGCCAATCAGATTGTCCGTCGCCTATCTGAGCCAATCAGATTGTCCGTCGCCTATCTGAGCCAATCAGATTGTCCGTCGCCTATCTGAGCCAATCAGATTGTCCGTCGCCTATCTGAGCCAATCAGATTGTCCGTCGCCTATCTGAGCCAATCAGATTGTCCGTCGCCTATCTGAGCCAATCAGATTGTCCGTCGCCTATCTGAGCCAATCAGATTGTCCGTCGCCTATCTGAGCCAATCAGATTGTCCGTCGCCTATCTGAGCCAATCAGATTGTCCGTCGCCTATCTGAGCCAATCAGATTGTCCGTCGCCTATCTGAGCCAATCAGATTGTCCGTCGCCTATCTGAGCCAATCAGATTGTCCGTCGCCTATCTGAGCCAATCAGATTGTCCGTCGCCTATCTGAGCCAATCAGATTGTCCGTCGCCTATCTGAGCCAATCAGATTGTCCGTCGCCTATCTGAGCCAATCAGATTGTCCGTCGCCTATCTGAGCCAATCAGATTGTCCGTCGCCTATCTGAGCCAATCAGATTGTCCGTCGCCTATCTGAGCCAATCAGATTGTCCGTCGCCTATCTGAGCCAATCAGATTGTCCGTCGCCTATCTGAGCCAATCAGATTGTCCGTCGCCTATCTGAGCCAATCAGATTGTCCGTCGCCTATCTGAGCCAATCAGATTGTCCGTCGCCTATCTGAGCCAATCAGATTGTCCGTCGCCTATCTGAGCCAATCAGATTGTCCGTCGCCTATCTGAGCCAATCAGATTGTCCGTCGCCTATCTGAGCCAATCAGATTGTCCGTCGCCTATCTGAGCCAATCAGATTGTCCGTCGCCTATCTGAGCCAATCAGATTGTCCGTCGCCTATCTGAGCCAATCAGATTGTCCGTCGCCTATCTGAGCCAATCAGATTGTCCGTCGCCTATCTGAGCCAATCAGATTGTCCGTCGCCTATCTGAGCCAATCAGATTGTCCGTCGCCTATCTGAGCCAATCAGATTGTCCGTCGCCAATCTGAGCCAATCAGATTGTCCGTCGCCTATCTGAGCCAATCAGATTGTCCGTCGCCTATCTGAGCCAATCAGATTGTCCGTCGCCTATCTGAGCCAAACAGATTGTCCGTCGCCTATCTGAGCCAATCAGATTGTCCGTCGCCTATCTGAGCCAATCAGATTGTCCGTCGCCTATCTGAGCCAATCAGATTGTCCGTCGCCTATCTGAGCCAATCAGATTGTCCGTCGCCTATCTGAGCCAATCAGATTGTCCGTCGCCTATCTGAGCCAATCAGATTGTCCGTCGCCTATCTGAGCCAATCAGATTGTCCGTCGCCTATCTGAGCCAATCAGATTGTCCGTCGCCTATCTGAGCCAATCAGATTGTCCGTCGCCTATCTGAGCCAATCAGATTGTCCGTCGCCTATCTGAGCCAATCAGATTGTCCGTCGCCTATCTGAGCCAATCAGATTGTCCGTCGCCTATCTGAGCCAATCAGATTGTCCGTCGCCTATCTGAGCCAATCAGATTGTCCGTCGCCTATCTGAGCCAATCAGATTGTCCGTCGCCTATCTGAGCCAATCAGATTGTCCGTCGCCTATCTGAGCCAATCAGATTGTCCGTCGCCTATCTGAGCCAATCAGATTGTCCGTCGCCTATCTGAGCCAATCAGATTGTCCGTCGCCTATCTGAGCCAATCAGATTGTCCGTCGCCTATCTGAACCAATTTTTTGTGTTTGTGAAAACGGGTCTTTAATCGGGGAAACGGAGCGGGTAGAGCAGGACGGAACGCAGGCATTGACAAACTACAATGACGGACAGGGCAAACAGGTAAGACCAGAACTTAAAATAGGTCATGACTAATCAAAGTAATCGGGCAAAGCAGGAGACGATCAGGGAAGCACACGTGGGTAATCAGGGGGCGTGGCACACACGAGGAGCGGACAAGCCGGGCATATATGTATATCTATATAAAACCTCATTAATGAGGGACAGGGAACAGAACGGACAGACAGAACTGGCACAGGGGAAGGAGCCAGGACAAGACTTGACATAAAACAGGAAAGGCAGAGAAACAGATCAGAAAGGGGGACACGGAGGGAACAGGCAGGACAAAAGGACCGGGAGTGAACGAAGGGAACATCGGGGAAAGAGGAGCAGAAGCCAGAGGGACGAGGGACAAAGAGAGGAGGGACAGAGACAGGAGGAACAAAGCGAGGGGGAGCAGAGGCAGGAGGGACAAAGACGGGAGGCCAGGGAGAGAAGGAGGGGGAACCAAGAGGAGCCCGAGGGAGACCCAGCGGGCGACGGGAGGCAGCCGGAAGGGCTGCAGGCGGCCGGGAGGCCGGAGCCGGAGGGGCCGAGGAGACGGGGTGAGGGACAGACGCAGGGACGAAGGAGGGAGTCGGAGGGGAGACCAGGGAAGGGGACGAAGGAGCTGGAAGGGACCCTGGCGAGGGCAAGGAGAGAGGGGGAGCCGCAGCAGACGGCGACGTCCTCCGACACGCCAGAGCGGGAGGACCAGCAGGCGAATGAGGAGCCGCCGTCGGGGGGCCCGCAGGCAACCGATAAGACGCCGGAGGAGGGACCGAGGCAGGGCGACGAGGCCGCGGAGGGGGACCCGCAGACGACAGCCGACCCGGAGGGCCAGGACCCGCAGGCGCCGACCAAGCCCTAGCGCCGGCGAGGGAGGGCGAGCCAGGGGGCTGGGCGGGTGGGACCCCAGCCGTGCGTCTGTGTCCTCTCCCCTTATGGGACACAGACATAAGGACCCGTGGCCGGGGTCGGGCTCGTCGGGGTGAGGGTACCAGAGTCACAGGGGGAGAAGGGACTGGAGTGGGGCCAGGGACTGGAGCTGCAGGCTGCAGAGGGGGCGCCTGCCCGGGAGCTGCAGGCAGGGAAAGCGCCTCGGACGTGGGCGCGGTAGCTGCAGGCAGCGGAGACGGCTGCTCGGGATCTGGGGCCGCAGGGGGCACTTATTTTATTATATAAAATAAGTGTCACACAACCGGGGTGACATGCCTTGCCTGCTTGTGGGATGAGGAAGACTCAGGGACTGGAAATGGGATTAAAACTGAAGATGTGCTCATTCCTTTGTGTATTTACAAATTTTCCTTCCGTCAGACATGAGGAGTTTGCTGCTATATTTGGCACTAATAGAGATTCTGATGCTGCTATTTTTATTGTCTATTAGTTTGTTATTATTTACAAGTTCTGTTGTGTTTTTGCATTTTTCTCTTCTGGTTAATTAACTGCTGTCTGATTGCTGTGAAGTATGAGTGTGGTGAGTAAGACTCAGGGACTGGAAGTGGGATTACAACTGAAGATAACATGCTTATTCCTTTTTGTATTGTTTACAAATTTCCTTCCGTCAAACATGAGGAGTTTGCTGCTATATTGTGCACTAACAGAGATTCTGATGCTGCTATTTTTATTGTTTATAAATGTGTTATTGTTTCCAAGTTGAGTATTCAATAAATGCTAAATTGAGAAATTTTGTGTATCGTTTGTTATTATTAGTGTGATATTTTACCATGCAAATAGAGGGGAAAACGTCCAATTATCGGCCAAAAAAAATCAGCAGCATATATCGGCCATCGCCTGACCCTGACTCCTAAATATCGGCATCGGCTATTGAAAAACCCATATCGGTCGACCTCTAGTAACAGTACATTCTGTCCAATTCATCCATCGAGTTAAGTCACACACCCACTTGAGGGGGCACTCCGGCAGACGTGAGGATGGGGATGTTCTTTCCGCTATAACATCCACTGCAGAAGTACATCTCGCTCCTGTTCACAGGGCTTACTTCAATGATGAAGCAGGGCTGGTTGTCTGGACAAGTGAAGTTGTCCTGCTGCTGGGTCTCGGTGCCGTTTTTCCACCTAAGCTTGAAGGTGGAAATGTGTTCCAACTTGGTCCCTGGGACTGCAGCATAGCCAAACATCGCGAGCAGCGTCGGCCACACCCACCACCAGAACCATCACACCGTCCTATACACATAAAGAAGAACTAAAACATAGAGTGTTGTGACAATCTATGCGTTAATGTTTGGCAGCATAGGTGATTCGTTAAAATTATACCGAAGAATGGAAAATGTGATATTTAGAATATTTTTTGCCATTTAGTAGCTAATTTAAGCACTTACCCAATGCCTCAATTTGTTTTAGGTCAGTAATGTCTGAGCCAAAAGAATGAATGTATGAATTTAATACAATTCACCCACTCCCACCCACACACAAATCTGAAATTCAATTTATTAAGACACTTCTTAAACATTAGTGCATTAACAAAAAAGGAAAATCTTAAGAGATTCAGTAGGATTTTCTATGTTAGACTTAAGTTAATAGTTCAATAGTTTTTATATATTTCAGTATACCAATTTGACTTTAATGTTGAAACAGATGCTAAAACATGGAATAATTTCATAACTAGAGAAACATGTTATTCACAAACACTAGCAAAGGTAGCTTATAGTTAAACTTACTTAAGTCAGCAAGTCAGGCTACAGTGTGTAAGAATTGTCGTAAACGATAATTTGTCTCAGTCTTACATGACAGAATAAGTAAACAGAAAATATAAAATGGCTGAAACAGCATCATTAACGCCAGCTACAGTAGAGGCGCAGAAAAGGTGTCATGACTGAAGTATTCCCAAACTTTGGAAGACCGCATGCGAGCCTTTTTTGCCGCGTGTTTCTCCAGAGGCTCCGGAGCTCCGCTGGTTGACGCAGCCAAGTTGGCTCATGTGCAGGGGGACAAGCGGCAAATTTCTTTTTTGCAGGGTGGTAGGTGATGTCTCATTAATATTTCTGAGAGAAGTGCTACATGATTGGCCAGTGCATGCCTTACAAAATGGTGCGGCACTGCATCCAAGCCTGCGGCACTCAGAGTCACAAATACAGTGGAAACCATTTGTAGTAATTACGTCTGTCTGGCTGATTTCCAACTAATTGATATTTGTATATTTATTACATGAATATAAGGTAATATAAGGTAATAGAAGAGGTATTTAATGGTTTTCCGTCTGAGGAATTTGCAAAAAACTGCAGTGCATGATGGGTCGGATCTAAAGGCTGCCTAACGTCCTCATCTGTAGGACGACTTACATCAAGACTAGGAAGGTGCATAATGTTCATGCCTGGTTGCGTTTGTTGGTCCAGAAAGTAATTCAATTTCGCCATGTAGGTTACGTTCTTAAAAACTGCTTGGAATATAGCCCGATTATATGCTGTGGGCCTTTTAATTTCTTTGTTTACCAGGTAGGCTACCTTCTTTAAACTGCGTTTTGTTAGACTACATATTTAGGGAGGTCTTTATAAATTTATTGTAGTCTTTATAAATATGTACATAGTTTAGCCTAACCCAGCCACTTAAGGGAGCAAGCCAGCTCAACTAGGTGTTGGTCCCAAGCCCGGATTAATGGGGAGGGTTGGCGTCAAGAAATAAAGAGACTGTATCTTCACTGCATGACTGATGTCAAAATGTGTGAAATATGTGGTTGTATAAATAAATTCATTAAAGTAGGTTAATGATTCTGTGCTGTCTAAATTGTATAGAAAATTTCTACATATAGCCAAACAAATCTCCTCCTGTTTGAAAAGGCATAGAAAAAGCAATTTAGCCACTAAAACTTTACAGTTTTTGTGAGGGACAGTCGAATTCTCTCGTTAAGTTTTTTGTGATCCTGCACCTACACTTTGCCGGCCCCAGGAGGATGGGCTCCCCCTTTGAGTTTGGTCCCTCCCAAGGTTTCTTCCTTCTTGGGAGTTTTTCCATGCTATCGGCGCCTATGGCTTACTCACTGGGGGCTTTGGGTGGGCATGATATAAAGCAAAGCATTTTCCCTTCCAGTTTCCTCCTCTGGTCCACATTGCAGGACCATCAGCCATCAGAAACAGCCCAGACAGTCTCCTTCAGCTTCTTTAGTGTCCTTGGAAGCCAAGGCAGTTTTAGATCTGAGAGGAGGTTTATCAGAAGGACACATATTACGTCGTTTGTCCTGAAATGTAACATGGGGAGGAAAAGTTAAGCGGTTTAGTCAGATTGGAGTTGTTTATTCAGCAGTGGCAGCGCCAGTGACTTAATGCTACAGGTGCTATAGGGGAGTGAGATTATTTAGAGCGGGTGCTTTAGCTTTTCAGCTTATGTAGATGCTGTATAGAAGCACACAGCACGATAAGCTACAGCATGGATAAAATATGATAAAATATGAAATTCTAACGTCTAGCTCACAGAGCCTCTATGTGTACTTTGAAGAAAAAATACACTACAAGTATGCTATAAAAACCGCAAAAATGTCTTACACAATATGCAGATTTTACAGATAGTTAAAGAAAAAATGAAACCAATATTTTGGGGGTGCTGTGGGGGTACTATGGTCATTGGAGGAGGAGCTAGAGCCCCCCCCCCAAGCTTTTCCCTGGTGCTGCCACTGTTGTTCAGATTAAAAGTAACCTTGTCATTAATAAACAGTACTCTGATCAAATTTTTGCATGTACAAACACAATCAAAGTTTAACCACATGTTTAGACACAATTCACACACCTGTTACATTTCCATAATGCTAAGACTCTCTACACTTACTTCATCCACTTTCTTGTTTGGTACACAGTCAATTGATGGATGTGTAAGATTATTACCAGACCGTCTGCTGCAAACTCTACAGTTAATGAATGGCTGCAAAAACACACAGACACACAAAAACAGTATTTAAAGAGTGGTGGGCAATAAATACAGTGAGAGAAGGTGTAGTAAAGATATATCTAAAGATTTAAGGCAGAGCTGCTGGACTGCAGGGTTTAATGACACAGAACAATTTTAGAGGAAAGAGCTTCCAAAGCAGGGTCACCTTAAGGCTATATTATACAAAGCAAGTTCATCTAAAAGTATGAACAACAAATCCCGTTTAACTGAACACTGCTCTGTATTAAAATACTGTCCTCCGATCAAGCTAAGTGGTCCTGTAGTTCACTATTTAAAGAGGTAAATTTAAAGGGTAATTCACACTGCGCATCTACCCTGCTCTGACCAGATTTAATTGCCCTTTCACCACAAAACACCACACTGCCATTTAAGGCTGATTTCAACTGCCTGGTAATCCAGCCTTTAAGCCTGTAAACCTACTAAAATTTGAGAATAAGGTGATGGAACTGGCTGTTTGAGGCCACCTATCTATTTGTTACTTTATTGTTGGCTAACTTTCCTCCGCAGGGCATCAAAAAAGTTAACATGAACCTAAATTAATTTGCTAACTGATATGTCCAATGCTCACAGTCACAGTGACTCTTTACTTACCCTCTTGTCCATGAAAATACAGTCAGCCCGATGGTCTGTTGCAGTTGACTTTGGACATTTTGTTGCTCTCAAGAGAATCTCAATGTCAATGTATTCACTGCTGATCTAAATCACATAAACACGTTATATACAAAATTGCCTACAACTGTTTTAAAGGCAATATAACAAACAATAATCACCCAAAAAATGGCAAACTGTCACAGACTTGACTGCAGCAGATTCAGAAACTGTGAGAAGGTAAAATTGACCAGGGCTGAGATATACAACCATCACTTTCATTGTGAAGAGACATTAAGCATCATATGCATTGAAATTAAAACATCAAAATCAATGTGATTCTCATTAGTTCAGCTTGCAGATGATGAAAGTTTCACACTTTTGTAAACACTTTCTCAGCAGTTACCTTCGGACGGCCCTGGATGTTATAGAAATTCATGTGCTGACGGGTTCCTTGATGAGCATTTTCGACTGCGAGTTTAATGGCCGTCTTGTAGAGTGCAGGGAGACTGTGGTAATCTTGCTGGGCCTCTGTGGAGATAAGCAGAGCTCCATAAGCCAAAACCAGAACCAGCAGGCGGGTCATCTTCCTCTCAGCTTTGAAGGGAGAAGCAGGACTGAGGACACTGATCTGTGGTCCCCTTATCCAGCACGTCCAGGGGCGTGTCCTTCACCCGAAACAAACAGACCTTTGAACAACATTGGAAAACTCTTCAGGATGAATCGAGGCAGGTGGTCAAGTGGGTTTATTGTTATTTCAGCAATATACACAGTACACAGTGAAAGGAAACATTGTTCCTCCTGGACCACGGTGCAAGACAAAGAAGAAAAACAGAAACAACACAAGATGACACAAGTGCGGGCAAGATAGAACTATACAGAGTGAAAGGAGCACAAACAGAGGGAGAAAGTGCAAGATAAACACAAGAGCAACAATACAATACTACAGGACAAGACAGCGCAGTCAAGAACACAGAGTGCAGCCAGAGCTAACCTGAATAGGGGCATCAAGGTTGCCAGGCAGGCAGAGAAACAGAAAATAGAGGTCTACTTCACATACAACAACCCACAGTGGGTGTGGCAGGGAATACAACACATTACAAACTTCAAAGGCAACAACACCGTCACTGTTAACAGCAACGCCCTTTTAGCAAAGGAGCTAAACAGCTTCTTTGCTCGTCTGGAGGAACACAGAGCAGACATAGCCACACTGCCCCCTCCCCCAATCTCCAGCACTCACAGACTCCCTCTGCAGGAACACCACGCGAGAAGGCACATTGCATCTCTAGGTGTGTGGAGTTTAAGACAAGGCAAGTGATGCTACGATAACATAATTCCTTGGTAAGACCCCACCTAGAATATTGTGTGCGGGTTTGGTTACCATACCTTAAGAAGGACATTGCTGCCTTGGAAAAGGTGCAACGTAGGGCAACGAGAATGATTCCTGGTCTTAGAGGAATGTCTAATGAGGAGAGGTTAGCTGAGCTGAATCTGTTTAGCCTCGAGCAAAGGAGACTAAGGGGGGACATAATCCAGGTGTTTAAGATTCTAACAGGTCTGGATGCTTTTCAGCCAAATGACTATTTCAATGTTAGTTTAAATACCAGAACTCGTGGCCATAAGTGGAAATTAGCTGGAGAACATTTTAAAACGAATTTGATGAAGCATTTCTGTACACAGCGTGTAGTTAGAGTATGGAATAGTCTTCCTGTTATTGTAACACAAGCTAAAACCCTGGGTTCTTTTAAATCAGAGCTAGATAAGATTTTTTGCAAAATTGCTTGCATTGCAGAACAGTATTTTCCCTTTTAAGGTTACTCATTTTAAATCTGGTCATTGCATTTTCATGATTACATTGTTTGTGTCCACTCCGTTATTTCGTGTTTATTGTTTGTTAGGTGTAATGTCTGTCTTATGTTAGTTATAGGAATAAATGCATGTCTTTTACACAACTTCAGCCTCTGTTCATTGAGTGCTCACAAGAATCCCTGCCTGTGCGATCTACGCTCTGAAACCTCAAATTCGCCTGAAATATCGCGAGACTCTCTCTCGTTGGCCGTGAGGGGAGCTTCGCTACCGATCGTTTACATTACCTGGTGACGCAGCTTGTTGTATGAGCCTTCTATTCTAACCCAGGTTATTACGCGATACTGGTTATTAATGAGTTCCATTTAAGTCACACATTAACAGACTCACAGTGTTTCGCAATTGAGTTTGGAGGAGCCGACCATTCGGCATAACAATTGGTTAATAATCACAAGGCAGAAGGTTTAAACTTATTCTGAGCACACAATTTAAATTTTTTATGACCGAACGTGCAGTGAAGAAGCGCTACTGTGAACTGGTTGCCAAAGTCGCACTCATGGCAATCTGAAGGCATTTAAGCGGGATCATAAGGGCTTATTATAGTTATTTTTATTTCTATTATTAGTAGTTATATTATTTTGTTTTATTTTCGGTTATTTCATTGTAGTTCTTTCGTATTAAACTGCAGTGACCCTTAACCATATGTCTGACGAAATTCTCAGATGTAGCGCTTTGTTTCCAGGTTCGATTCGGAGTTTCTCCGTTTCTATATATCCTGGGAGAGATCTCTCTATTAGCAAACGGGAATACTTGTTACGAGGTTCTAACCTAAATTATGTTGCGCTTGGACATAAGACCGATAGCTTAGTTACCTATCAGGATCATACTCGTATGTGTGTGCCTGCTGTAGACAAAGCAAGTTTAACACAACTTTGCGCTGTGAGTGTGTCATTTAGAAATTGGGAGTCTCCTGTGCTTGAGACCCACCGTGGTTAAGCACCATTTGCGACAAATTATAGTGCACTCACAATTTAAATCCGTCGCCGTAACGCGAGCGCCGTCTCGCTTCAGTAATTGTTTTAAGGGGGTTTATACTGTGCAAGGCACAGAAGAAGGCCGCAAGCGGCATGCGCATGCATTAAATGTGTGTGTCACTCATCTTGCGTCGGCAACCGTTTGGTTACCTCTAGTGGTCAGGCATAGAACTTCCACTCCATTTCGAAATTGCGCCTCCAGTGGCCAGGCATAGAACTACCACTCCATTTCGATATTGCGCCCCCGGTGGTCAGGCATAGAACTACCACTCCATTTCGATATTGCGCCCCCGGTGGTCAGGCATAGAACTACCACTCCATTTCGATATTGCGCCCCCGGTGGTCAGGCATAGAACTACCACTCCATTTCGATATTGCGCCCCCGGTGGTCAGGCATAGAACTACCACTCCATTTCGAAATTGCGCCTCTAGTGGTCAGGCATAGAACTAACACTCCATTTCGAAATCGCGCCTCTAGTGGTCAGGCATAGAACTACCACTCCATTTCGATATTGCGCCCCCGGTGGTCAGGCATAGAACTACCACTCCATTTCGATATTGCGCCCCTAGTGGTCAGGCATAGAACTACCACTCCAGTTCGAAATTGCGCCTCTAGTGGTCAGGCATAGAACTACCACTCCATTTCGAAATCGCGCCTCCAGTGGTCAGGCATAGAACTACGACCCCATTTCGATATTGCTCCCCTGATGGTCAGGCATAGAACTACCACTCCATTTTGAAATTGCGCTTCTAGTGGCAAGCCATAGCAGTGCCACTCCATTGAAATTGCACCTCTAGTGGTCCGCCATAGTAGGTTAACAACATCTGAGTTGGGTCTCTGGTGGTCAACTGCGGTGATACAACACGCATAATTGGACACACAGGTTCTTGCCTGAAAGCAGGAATTAACTTCATGGACTAAATCAATTTGATCACAATACATTAACATCCAATTAGGTTATTGTTGCATAACTAATTTATGTTTACAATTGAAGAAGAAACACAATTCATTTGGTTTGATTTCTGTTTAACCTTTTTGATTTATTTTAGGTTTTATTTCACCTTATGCTTTCATTCATTCCCTCTCCCCCAACAAGGGGACTTGCATAGAAGTTCAACCACTATTAACAACAGTAAACCAGTTACGTACACAATCCCATCAGGAAGTCGTTTGGATGTGATCAGTTGAGCCCTTCGGGTGTTGGGTGCTTACCATTCGCTCTCTGCTGGTTGAGCTTGTCTGTGGCTCTGCTGTCACTGCTTGCGATCGTACAGTTTGTCAAAACCGAAGGGGAGTTCTCAGCAATTGGACGCCCAAAAGCGTGTCAGCTCGGCTACACCCACTGACTCATTACGGGCAAGGCTCACAGGTACCTCAGGCGGTCATTACAACTTTTGAGCAGGACCTCGTTTAGGGTGAGTTCTGAGAACGGCCCTAGCTTGGACTCTCACTAGGGTGGGTGATACCTGAAGGCAATTTTGCCAGCCGATAAGCTGAGCTCCACCTGGGTTGTCTCAGTTGTGCATACAGAACACGCCCTTCCAAGTTAACATTGCTGGGAATCGGGGGAGTGGAAGCCGGACTCAGGCTTGCTTAGCTGGGAGAATGATTCCTGGTCTTAGAGGAATGTCTAATGAGGAGAGGTTAGCTGAGCTGAATCTGTTTAGCCTCGAGCAAAGGAGACTAAGGGGGGACATAATCCAGGTGTTAAATCTGGTCATTGCATTACATTTTTTTTGTGTCCACTCCTTTATTTCGTGTTTATTGTTTGTTAGGTGTAATGTCTGTCTTATGTTAGTTATATCCATCCATCCATTTTCCAAACTGCTTATCCTACTGGGTCGCGGGTGGTCCGGAGCCTATCCCGGAATGTGGAATGGGCACGAGGCAGGGAACAACCCAGGATGGGGGGCCAGCCCATCACAGGGCACACTCACACACCATTCGTGATTATATTATTGCACTATACTGTATAAATAAAAAGTAAACTTAATACCAGTTGTGGTAATAAAGTGCACAGAGAGGAAGAGAGAGTAGGGTTTCACATAAACTTATGTTCATTAGCATTTAGTATTCTGATGGCTTTGGGGGTAGAAGGTCTTATTAAATCTGGTTGTTCTGCAATGCATACTGCGGTAACGTTTACCAGAGAGCAGAAGTTCAAACATCTCATGTGCTGGGTGCGTGGGATCTTTTTAAAATATAATTATGCATATGTAGAACTAGGGATATGATCCTATTAAGTATGATAGTTCTGTCTCATTATTGCAGGATCGACATCCATAGTAACTGTGTTGATCTATCCATTTGTGTGCATGTGTGTGTGTGTGTGTGTGTGTGTGCGAGCGGGTATACCTATCCTACCCCATAACGTGATAAATACCTGTTTTTTTTCCCTTATGGGGACCACGAAACCGAAAACCAGGAAAACTCTATTTTATAAAAATCTGTGACTGCTATGGAAAAACTAAAAATGCAAAACCTCTTGTATTTTGCTGGGTTACTTATGGTTATGGTTAGGGCAGGGTGGGGGTTAAGCTTGTCATAGTTAGCGTTAGCATTTATCCCATAGAAGTGAATGAGCGGGCCCCATAAAGATAGGTATACCCTATGTGTGTGTGTGTGTCCCATATTGCCTGGGCTTCAGGATACCTCATAACCCGGAACTTCATCAGAAGTAGTTAGAAAATGGATGGATGGATGGATGGATGGATGGATGGACGGACAGATCAATAAAAGTACAGAACATCCATTTTACAAAGAACCGTCAACACTAAATGTTTGCACTGGTCATGTTCCTAGAAATTAAACTTCTTTTCTGAAAAGCAGCATGTTCATAAATTAGCTGTTGTTATTCCTTGTGGGAACAAATGCAGATGAAACTGTAAAACAGACTGCAGTGGCAAAACAGTTCTGGCTACCCGCCAGCCCTTCTGCCTGTGCTGCCCTGCCTGCCCGCCCTCCTGCCCATTACGTCCTGCCTGTGCCACCCTCCTGCCTGCCCTCCTGCCTGTGACGTCTTTCCTGTGTGCCCTGCTGCCAGTTATTCTGTATTTACATCCGGACTTAACTAATTGAACCATATAGATCAGGACTTTGTTAACCTGACTTCTGCCCTGTGGAGGATGGGCTCCCCCTTTCACTCTGGTTCCTCCAAAGGTTTCTTACTATGACTGAGTTTATCCTTGCCAATGTGGCTTTATAATTTTTCAGGCTTGATATTGCTCACTGGGACAATTGGGCAGGGACAAAGTAAAGTGCTTTGAGACTATGTAAGGCTGTGAAAATGCACTATACAAAATAAAGTGAATTGACTTGAGTAACGTGGCACAAAGCAACCCTTCTTTGCCACAGGAAATGTCTGGTGCAATTTCTTTTTTAATTGTACATGTCAATTGCATAATACCCTAAACTAATTCATTATTATTTCTATTATTATCATCATCATCGTCATCATCATCCTGATAAGTATTTCATTAGTATTCCATGGTATTTTGATTTTTCAGGAATCAGTGTGTGTACTGTATACTTTTTAATTTATTTGCACTATGTGTAGTGTCTCTGCAGCTGTACATACTTGCTGCATTAAGCACAAGAACTTCCCTCAGGCATCAGTATAGTTAATCAAATGTAATATTTCTTGCTTGTTTATTAAGTGGTTTTAGGTATTTTGTGTGTTCCACTTAATTTAGTGTAATTAGTCCTAGTTGACTCAGGTTTAGTTAGATTTTTCCTTCTGTTGTTCCTCTGCATCATGCTACTGTCATAAAATTTCAATGTCTTACCTAACTTAAGAGTTTTTTGCATTGTGTTTTGGAGAGAAAGAAATCATAACTTTTTTTCTTTAGATTCATCCACTGATTCTATCACCTATGACACATTCCCCCTGAATATTTGTTTGTTTGTTTATTTATGTATTTGCTTGGGAGGTGGAATTAACAAACATAAATAACTGAATGAATCAGGGTAGTGAAAAACATTTATAAACTTATCATTTTGGTATTGGTACGATCCTGTTCTGGTTAGTTAGCCGAGGGAGTAAATCATCCGGAGTTTCATCTCTCAATCTCCTCCTACACCCACTCAGCATCACAGTATGGACTCCCCAATGCAACTGATCTGCACGTATTTGTACTCTGGGAGGAAATTGAAGCCCCCATAGGAAAAACTCAAAGCCTACAGACATATGCACAAAACCAGGGGACATGCTCAGTTCTGCAGGTCTGGAAGTGTGAGAGAAGGCTATTTATTGAGTTTCCCCTCTGCCCCTGGTAAAGATGAAACATGCACAAGTCTACTTTTTAACCAACTGCTAAGTCATTAAACACACATATACTTACATGAAAGTCTGACTGATACTGGAGCTTCCAGTGCCCGTAAACCAGGTGCTGGGGTACTCCATTTCCTTCTTGATAATTAGCGCCATTGAAAAAAAACTGTGCCTTTCCTAATATTAATTGACTCTCAGACAAATGTACTACTTGAAGACCCTGCCACTATTCGCATTTTCCAGCAGGAGTCACAAATCTTCATTGCATTCAGTTTATTCTCAGATGAGCTCATGCATGTTTCTATGTGCATCTTTACACTTAAACAAATACAGCTGCCTAAACTCTGTTGTTATATTCCATATATATTTGTCGTGACTGGCCTTTTTTCTCAAATGATGGATTTCTGAAACTAAAACTGACAGTAATATAAAATATTTATATTGCCACATAATCGACACATATTCTGATATGACATAGCATTCCCCTGGACCATAGTGCGACTTAGAGACGAGATATAACATGCCCTTCACAGTAAAACACTAGATAGGTGCAACACTTAATGTCAACGTTGTCAATGTCAATGTTGACTTAATGTCAACGTTAAATTCATGGATGCGCAAATTAAGTAACACAGTAACAGTACAAAAACGAGCAGAGCTGTGTATGGCATGACTATCTCGCGGCGGCGACAAAATATGCTTATCCTTCTAATTATTCAGAAGAAAATATATTTGCAAGCACAGCCGTTCACGGCTTCCGTACAAAAAGCTGTCACTACGCTACAGGAAGAATACACGGCCAATATAGGATTTACACAAGTCTGCTTCTTTTGTTTTTTTTAGTAACAACTTTCACAAAAATGAACAGCAATACTTCTAAAAGTGCAAATCTGTTGCCAAATTAAATAAACAAAGAAATTAATCATAAAAATATTCAATGTATATACAACTAACCATTTCCAATCAAAAAGTACATACAAATCTCCAGTACAAGTTATACAATGGAGCGCAGATAAAACTTTTAAATAGTAATTAACCAAACTATATAAAGAATACAAGTTTGAATACAGGTAATTTGTATAAATTTTACTGTGTTCAGACTGAAAAATCAGCACCAGCCTTACACACATTGCAGTTCTGCTTTTTTCTTCTTTTAGCATAATTATCCGTTTCACGTTCACGAGGCAGAAGATCCCTGCAAATGTGAAAATTCACAAGTAACAGGCACCATTAACCTCAAGCCATAACAGTCTGCTAGCCTGAACAATAGCAAACTCTATGTATTACCAATTATTACGCAGGTTGTCACTTTATCAAATCATGACTGTTACTAAGAAGTGGGAGTGAAACGCGTGTCACGAGATCTCGCGATATTACAACATGAGTTTCTCGTTGGAGCGAAAAGCGGTTTCACGAATGCGCTGCAAATTAGCTGCTGTGAATATGTTGGCATCTGACTAAATTACTATAGTAGATACCCCAGACACTTTTAAATCTTTTGTGTGGCAGCATTTCGGGTGCCCGGCGGAAAATATAAATGGCGAATGAAGGGGGGTTAGGTTGCGTGCTAAACTTTGTCACACTGAGAAAGGGGAACAAACTGGAACACAGGCAGGAAGAGAAGGGGGGCTCCAGCCCTCCTCGTTGTGTAAGTAAATTCCGGAAAGCAGAAGGTACATTGACAGGCTCGTGGTGACATTAAGCTTACGCTTGACCTGCGGGGACATAACAAGGGAGGGGGTCGCTGACGCTGCTAAATTGCAACATAACAAGATAAGATCAAAGGGAACGGGTGTGGGGACTAACGCCAGCAATGTCCAAACAATGGTTATATGTTACGTCAACTGGAAAGATACCAACAAGAACAGTAGACGCCCTAAACGGGGTATAAAAGTTAGACACAGACAACAGGGAGCTGAGCTTCCCTTGGTGTGTACTTTTGTGCATCTGAGAGTGGCTCCCGGATCGATCTGTACAACAAATAAAGAGAGCTGACTTACAACCATCCTTTGCCTCACGAATGCATCTTTTCCTCATCAACGGACTCGGTGGAGTCTAACTCCAACAATTTGGGGGCTCGTCCGGGATGAGGAGAAGGTTGTTTGGATTGGAACCAGAGACGAGGTCTTGGGGACGCAGAGAGCCACGGGCGCCCAGCAATTAGGTGAGCAGAGCCTGTTTTATCGAATTCTGCATATTGGCGATTGCTAAATAAAGTGGCTGGAAGTGTCTCAGGATCTGTCGACCAATATTGTGGCGAGGGCCTGTAGTGCGTAGCTCTGACGGCCTGTGAACAGAGGGTACGGGACCCCGTAGTAGAACCTATTGGCGGAGGATTTAAGTCCACTGTCGTGTCCTTGGTTTGGCAACCCACCTACTGCTGACGAGCAGTAGGACAGCTGGGATTGAGCGTCCCGGGAAATTCAGGACCCCCGAACAGCTAAATTGGTCGGAGGAGTAAGGTTCATCCTCCTTAAAACGGGTTGAAGTCCCGAGGTGAAAGTCCTCAAAGTATTGGGTTAAAGTCCCGAGATTAGAGTACTCAAAGCATCGGGCTAAAAAGTCCCGAGACGTGGGGTCCCAAGGTACCAAAAAGTGTACACAGCGCTATTTACTATTTCGCGTGTGTAAGTGCGTGTTTACTATTCACTATTCCAGTGTGAGTGGGTTTACCATTTACTATTTACTGTTTTGCGTGGTTCGGTGATTGTGTGTGAGTGTGGGTTTAGGTTTTGGTGGTGTTTGTTAGTGGGGCACTCAGAGACAACTAAGAGGTGTACTAAGTGTGGGTGGATAAATCCATCCCCTGAGGCACAGGGGTTGTTGGATCAGGAGAAGTGTAGGTCAGATAAGCTAAAACATGGATCACGAATTTGATAGAGAATTGGATGACGGGGGCTGGGGTCCACCAGTGCGCGGGCGGTGGAAGCCTCTGTGTGAACAGATACAGCTGTTAAAAATAGCAGTGGGAAAAACAGCTCAGGAAAAGGGCCGAGAGAGAGAGACGGCAGATGCGTGGAAGCGTATGGGGATTGCAGTGAAATGTGCAGGATACAAACCGGAGGATAGGCAATCATTAGGAGCACTTTTATGGCGTAAGGTAAAGGAGCATAGCGGCCTGAAAGACGAGGCAGGACGCGAGCTAGTGAAAGCGAGGGTGTTACAACGGGGAAAGTGGAGAAAAGAGGGAGAGAAACAGGAGCAGGAGAGGCGAGCGTGGGCATTACGACACAACTTTGCCCTTATTGGCTTAAGATTTTAGTTACATACATGACGTTTGTATATCTGCTATTTCTCCCGAGAAGCAGGTAAAGCGGTGGTAACTGCTTTTCAATTAATTTACTTGGTAAAATTAAATTTAAATAAATGATATGAATACTGTAATAGTACTCGTGAACTTTGTTTGTTTGTTGTTAGTTACTGTAATGTTGCGCTGCTTTATTTGTTTAATCGTCTTGTCTGTGAAGACATTCAAGTTAATCAAATAAGAACTGCACTGTACACTGTACATGACCATAAAAACTTTGAATCCTTGAAATAAATGTTTTTGATCTTTTCCTTGGCAGTTATCTTTTTACACAGGGCCTCTATGTACACAATAGTTATTTTTTTCACGACTAACAGTATGGATCAGGAGTTGGTTATTGTAAAAGAAGTAATGTGCATGCAGGTGATATTTGTATAGATTTATGTTCACCTCTAGGTGATAAGTTTGATAGTCATTTCTTTTACCGTTTGGTCTCTCGGTTGAACATAATAGTGGCGCGAGCAGCTCCACTTGGTTTTTTAAAAATACTCAGCCATGAACTTCTGGTGAACTCAGGTGAATCCCTTCCTTCAGTAGTAAACCTTGGTATTTTCAGCCGTTTACACATTGTCTCACTAAAAGGTTGATAATATATTTGTCCTTTTACATAATGATGAAATATACGCTAATAAAAGTGAATATTCATAGATTCATGACTAACATAAAGTAGCTAACAGAAACTTAGACTAACAAAAGGTGCAAATACATACTCAGTTGGTTCCATTGTGTTGATTACATTACAATGTTTACATTGTAATGATTATATCATGGATATTTGGCATACTTTTTATAAAATCATAATTCTTATATTCTACGTTAGATAGTGCTAAATAATATTCCATAGATGGATGGACTTTATTAATCCCTGTGGGGAAATTGTTTTTTATGTCTCCCTCAACTTACTCTTTGTGGAGTAAATTGTCCGCGAAGTGCAGCTGCCTGTTGGGGCGCCCAGGGAGCTGGGGGTTAAGGGCCTTGCTCAAGGACCCACAGACGTGCTGTGGCTGGGTTAGTTTCAACTGGTGACCTTCTCATTACAGGCACAAGGACTGACCCCTGCCCCCCAACTGTGTATGAGTAGCATTTATGCTGTTTCTTGAGTGTGAGCTAGTACATAAACCAGCTAGTGTTCACCACTGCAAAAATACTCTAGCTTTCATACACATTTTTTTATTTTCTTACATTGTCCGTTTTTGTTCATAGTCTGTAATATTCTGAATAACGACAATGTAGAGGAAAAACAGATTAAATTCTCCTTGTTTGTAATTTCCCCATGTAATCCACTGCCTTGTGGTAAGAGGTGGAAAAGTCGGACGCGTTGAATGATGAGGATACGATATTGAGTTTAGTTCTTGAGTGGATTTATTCATATGATATATTAACGCACAGTACTTTGAACTGGTTTGTTTGGCTCGAAAGGGTCGATATGCAGACACCATCACACACGGCAAATACGGTCAATGACTGTTTCACTTTGCACCTTCAGCCCTGAGCCGCGTAATCTCAGCACCTCTAATAACAACCATTGCTGCCCCCTACAGGTGGGAATACACTTACACAATAGTAAAGATCACTAAGGCAGGCAGTACCTCTCGTTTCAAGTATTACAATACTATCCATCCATCCATCCATCCATTTTCCAAACCGCTTATCCTACTGGGTCGCGGGGGGTCCGGAGCCTATCCCGGAAGCAATGGGCACGAGGCAGGGAACAACCCAGGATGGGGGGCCAGCCCATCGCAGGGCACACTCACACACCATTCACTCACACGGGAGCGGCGGACGGGCAGGAAACAGGCAAGGCAGGCAGGATACGGGGAAATACGGGGATTTATTAGGAACACGGGGTGCAGGAAACATCTCACGCAGACGGACTTCAATGACGGACACTGAACTCTAGTAAGACATGGACTCAAATAGACAGGACTGATTGAAAATAATCGGACACAGCTGGGTACGATCAGGGAAGCACACGTGGATAATCAGGGGGCGTGGCACACACGGTGGTCGGACTGTCCGGGACCTCCTCGGGGACTAGGGCAGGAAAGTCTGGAGCTGGGTCAGGGACAGGAGTGGGGCCAGGAACAAGAGCCCCAGGGGGCACAGTCATTTGAGGCAGAGGGAGCGCCTCGGGCTCTAGGGCCGCAGGGGGCAGCGGAGGCGGCTGCTCGGGCTGCGCAGGAGCTACGGGCGACGAAGGAGGCTGCTCAGACGCTGTAGCAGGAACCCAGGACTTTATGCTCAGCCCACTGCTGTTAACTCCGATGACTCACAACTGAGCAGCAATGCACATTTCGAATCACATCATCAACATCAGGCTGATGACAAGACTGTGGGTCTCGTCAATAAAAACGGTGACTCAGCATACAAAGAGGAAGTGTGATGACTATCGGACTGCTGCAGAGCCAACAACCTGTCTCTGAATGTTGACCAAAGAAATGGTTGTTGACTTTAGAAGAACACAAAGCACAGAGTGACCACTCTCTGCTGCACATCGATGGCTCATCTGTGGAGATCGTAGAGAGTACCAGATTCCTTGTTGTCCATCTGGCGGAGAATCTCACCAGGTCCTTCAACATCAGCTCCATAGTAAGGAAAGCACAGCAGCACCTCTACTCTCCACGGAAGCTCAGAAAAGCCCATCTCCCATCCTCACACTCTATTGGGGAACTGTTGAAAGCACCCTGAGCAGCTGCATCACAGTCTGCTTTGGGAACTATGTCGCCTCAGATCGCAAGTCCCTACAACAGATAGTGATGACAGGTGAGAAAATCATTGGAGTATCTTGTTAGAGAAATATGTACTTTTTTTATTATCATTTTGCTAGACGCTTGGAAACAACACCCTGCCGCAGCTTGATCTTAATTGAGCAATAACACGTCTCAAGAACTGTCGCTTGAATATTTCCACCCCATATATGGTGACAAACAATGTTCAATGTCAGTTGCATATCCTGTTTGTGTACCTCAATAAAAGACACTGCGAGGGGAGTTCCTTTTTCGAAGTTGGCCGAGTTCGACTGAGAGGCTGACACCTCGAGGTCAGGACCGGGCTTCCCTTTGTAAGGAAAAGTGGTAAAAATGCCCCAAGGTTCTTGGTTGATCATTTGAATGCAGACAATGTTAGGAATTTATGATCATGGGGGAAGCCAGGGAGAGAATGGGGGTTCCAGTTGGCACCACTAGGGTGATAAGGATAAGATAAGGTGATAAGAATTTAATTACAATGATCATAAAAGTCTCTACCCTGTTCTGTCCTGTCCCCGTCTCAGGATCCTCACACTCCAGGGGGTCACTCTTTATATGTAAATTCACTCACAACACCTACACACAACACCTTGGTGGGGAGGGCCTTTTTGGGTATAAAGGGGGGTGAAGAACTGTCTTCAATTTGTGTCTGAGCTGCCTTTCAGTACCCGGTGTGTCTCTACACTGTATTACATTGTATTATTTTTGCTGTTCAATAAACCATCATTTTGCTGAAACTGCGGAGACTCTG